>NC_056736.1:517659304-517819141 GCF_019279795.1 Protopterus annectens
TGTTCTCCGTAAGGATTTGCATCCAAAATCCCACTCTCCCTTTATTTCTTGAATTTCTCCATTGCTTCATCATCATCTCTTTCCACTTTGAATTATAGTTTTCCACTTGTGTTATATATATGAGCCTTAACTGTGCAACTTTAAGATATCCCTTTGAATAAGGTAACCCTAACCCACCATGTTCTATTGGAAGGATCAGATTATCTCACTTGACCTTTTCCCTTCTCCCCTCCCACATAAATACCTTCAACTCTTTATTAATTATTTCTGTAACTGCTCCTCTGTTTGATAAAAATGTGTGTAACCTGTATCTAAAGCTAAAGGGACTTAAAACATACAGATATCATATCCATAAACAAGTTTCCAGTTTATCAGTTTTTGTATCATACTTTTAGTCTCTTCTCACATATCTTTAGTTGCCATAACTGAATCTTTTTTTAAGTCATACTGCTAAATATGTCATTTTATCAAGTCCCCATAATATGCGGTATTACTGAACCAAGTCATATGTGGGCATATAGTTTACAGCTATAGCCTTTGTTTTATCTTCATTAATTTTAAATCCTGAAAATACCTGAAACTGTCTCAAAATCTTTCACAACACTGAGCTGTCCTTTTCTGGTTTTATCAGATACAAAATAATATCATCTGCAAATAAAGCCAACTTTTCTTGATTACCTTACCAATTATATCCTTGAATTTCTGAGTCCCTTATTTTCTTTGCCAGTGGCACTAAATATAAAACAAACAATAAGGGGAAAGAAGATATCCCTGTCTGATTCCTCTGTGCAGACACAATTTGTCAGTGAGGAACACTCCCACTTTAATTTCCTCCAATCCCTTTTATTCTCCTAATTAACCTTATTGTTGTATCAGGGAATGCAAATGCTTCCATTACCCTACTCATAATATCTCAGTTTACTCTCTTGTATGCTTTCTTTCCATCAAGACATACCAACAAATGTGGTATTTTCTTACATTTTGCTTCTCTCAGGATCATAATTGTTCTATTAATGTTGTCAAATGTTTGCCTCCTCTCCACAAAAACACATCGATCCATATCTATAAATTTTGGCAACATCTTTGTCATTCTTTTAGCTATTTTAGACATAAACTCTTTATAATCATGGTTTAGAATTTAAATGGGCCTATACAAAATTGGGTCTGATAGGTATCTGACGTCTTTAGGTATTATATCCACCTCAACTTTCTTCCAGGATGTTGGTGCTTCCCCTCTTTTTAAAATATTATTAAAATCCTCCAGATATTTATCACTTTCTTCCCCCCAGCTACCTGACTTCCACAGGAATACCATCTATTCCTGGGCACGTCCTTGAAGGTTGATTATACATCATAATTTTCATCTTTTCGCTTTCTGTCTTAACTGTTAGTAGTTGAGCCTCATCTACCTCTAACCTTGGCATACTTAAGTCTTCCATAAATATTTCCATTTGTGCTCGTTCTTGATTTCCACATTTCCCTGCTTTATACAAAATTTTCATAACATTTCTGAAATATCTCAAATATGTTTACATGATCTGTGGTTATTTTCCTTGCTATAGGCTCCCAAAGTTTGCCAACAACCCTTTCTACTTTCTGTTGCCTAAGTCATTGTGCTAAAAGTTTTTGTGCTCTGGAGTTATTATCAAAAAAAAAAAAGGTGCTTAGCAATCTTTCTAAAAACAAGTATATTAACTTGATACTCCCTTATGTTCTCTTTAGCACTCTACAGTTGGCCCTCTTCTTGTTCTATGAGATTCCTCTTATTCAGCAGTGCTTTAACCTTTGTTAGCCCCTTTAAATAATTCCCATTACTTCTTAACCATAACTCTTTTCTTTTATTTCTACCCTATTTGTAAGCTCCACTTTCATTTTATCCTAGTCACTACCTATAATTTCTGAAGAAATGTCTATCTTCCCCAATTACTCTTGAATAATTTCCATGAACCATTTCTTTAATTTCTCTCTTTTTAACAGGTAGGCGGGGAAATGCCAGTGTCTCATTTTTATTTCACTACCCTGCATTTTTATCTTAGTTATTATTGGCACTCAGTCTAAATCGTAATTGTGTGTATGTTGACTCTTTCAATTAAATGCACATGTTCCTGTGAAATATAACTTCTGTCTAGTCTAGCCCATTTATTGTACCTTGGGAAATAATATGTAAATTCTCTCAGAGTTCTTACTACTGAATTCACATCTTTCATACCAAATCTTTTCATAATTTGTTTCAGAAATCTAACCTCTTTGATATATTTTCCTTCTAGGTCCCCCAGATACATTCTCAGTGTTGGAAATCAAAATTTTCTTAAGCTCCATATTAGCTGTTTTAGGTGGAATATAAATACATGCCAGCGTAATTGCCTTCCCTTTCCAGTCACCCATTACTACTACAAATTTACAATTATTACCATTTTTCCTCTTCTGTTATGATTGGAGCTCCTTTAACAGTTAATATAATTACACCCCATTTCCTTTGTCCCTGAGATCCTGCTGAATATCCATCCTGAAACCCTTTCTTTGTTGAGTACACATGCTAATTTCTTTCCAAATGTGTCTCCTTTATTTGGGCTCTGCATTTTTAATACAATTCAATACTCTTAGTTTTTGTCTACACCTGTGGGGCCATTCATATTTCAAAATAATATGGACAGCATAACTGTTATCGTAAGTAACCCAGCCACTGGGGATGCACAAGCCAGTGCATTTCTTTGTGCCGGTCCCAAGCCCGGATAAATGGAGAGGGTTACGTCCAGAAGGGCATCCGGTGTAAAACCTCTGCCAAATAACTTATGTGGACAAGAATACAGATTTCCATACCGGATCAGTCGAGGCCAAGGTTAACAACGACTGCCACCAGTACTCTTAGCCAATAGGGTGCTGGCAGAAATTGGGCTACTGTTGGCCGAAGGAGGAGAAGGAGAAGAAGAGGGGGAAGGCACGCCTGAAAGCAGAAAGAGAGGAGGAAGGTTAGGAGTGTAGTAGTGAGGGTAGGGACTTTGAATGTTGGCAGTATGACTGGTATAGGGAGAGAGCTGACTAATAAGCTGGCTGGAGAGAAGGAAGGTTGATATATTGTGTGTGCAAGAAACCATATGGAAGGGGAGTAAGGCCAGGTGTATAGGAGGTGGGTTCAAATAGTTCTAGCATGGTGTGAATGGGAGGAGAAATGGGATAGGGATTATCCTGAAGGAACAATATGCCAAGAGTGTTTTGGAGGTGAAAAGAGTATCTGCTAGAGTGAGGTTTATGAAGCTGGAAATTGATGGTGTAATGATAAATGCTGTTAGTGCATACGCTCCACAAATTGGGTGTGTGATGGATGAGAAAGAAAAATTTTGGAGTGAGTTGGATGAAGTGGTGGTGAGTGTACCCATGGGTGAGAGACTGGTGATTGGAGCGGATTTCAATGGGCATGTTGGTGAAGGGAACAGAGGGAATGAGGAAGTGATGGGCAGGTATGATGTTAAGGAGAGGAATGCAGAAGGTCAGATGTTAGTGGATTTTGTGAAAAGGATGGACATGGCTGTTGTCAATACGTATTTTAAGAAGTGGGAGGAGCACAGGGTGATGTACAAGAGTGGAGGAAGATGCACACAGGTGGATTATATCCTATGCAGGTGGGCCAGTCTGAAGGAGATTGGAGACTGTAAAGTGGTGACAGGAGAAAGTGTAGTCAGGCAGCATAGAATGGTGGTCTGTAGGATGATGTTGGTGATCAAGAAGAGGAGGACAAGTGTGAGAGCAGTGCCAAGGATCAAATGGTGGAAGTTGAAAAAGGGTGATTGTGAGGTGGAGTTTAGGGAAGAGTTAAAACAGGCACTGGGGGGCAGTGAAGAGTTACCGAATAGCTGTGTAGCTACAGCAGAGATGGTAAGGGAGACAGCTAGAAAGGTGCTTGGTGTGACATCTGGACAGAGGAAGGAGGACAAGGAGACCTGGTGGTGGAATGAGGAAGTACAGGAGAGTATAAAGAGGAAGAGGCTGTTGAAGAAGAAGTGGGATTGTCAGAGAGATCAAGAAAGTAGACCGGAGTATTAAGGAGATGAGGAGCATGGCAAAGAGAGAGGTGGCAAAGTCTAAGGATAAGGCATATGGAGAGTTGTATGAAAGGTTGGACACTAAAGAGGGAGAAAAGGACCTGTACTGATTGGCTAGACAGAGGAACCGAGCTGGGAAAGATGTGCAGCAGGTAAGGGTGATAAAGGATAGTGAGGGAAACGTACTCACAAGCGAGGAGAGTGTGTTGAGCAGATGGAAAGAGTATTTTGAGGGGCTGATGAATGAAGAGAATGAGAGAGAGAGAAGGTTGGTTGATGTGGGGATAGTGTATCAGGAAGTGAAACAGATTAGCAAGGAGGAAGTACGGACAGCTATGAAGAGGATGAAGAATGGAAAGGCTGTTGGTCCAGATGACATACCAGTGGAAGCATGGAGGTGCTTAGGAGAAATGGCAGTGGAGATCTTAACCAGATTGTTTACTGACATATTGGAAAGTTAAGGGATGCCTGAGGAGTGGAGAAAAAGTGTTTTGGTACCTATTTTTAAGAATAAGGGTGATGTGCACAGCTGTAGTAACTATGGAGGGATAAAACTGATCACAGTTTGTAGTTATGGGAAAGAGTAGTGGAAGCTAAGTTAAGAAGGGAGGTGATGATTAGCGATCAGCAGTATGGCTTCATGCCAGGAAAGAGCATTACAGATGCAATGTTTGCTCTGAGACTGTTGATGGAGAAATATAGGGAAGGTCAGAAGGAGTTGCATTGTGTCTTTGTGGACTTGGAGAAAGCATATGATAGGGTGCCTAGAGAGGAGTTGTGGTATTGTATGAGGAAGTCAGGAGTGGCAGAGAAGTATGTTAGAGTGGTACAGGATATGTACGAGGGAAATGTGACAGTGGTGAAGTCTGCAGTGGGAGTGACAGATCCATTTAATGTGGAGGTGGGATTACATCAAGGATCAGCACTGAGCCCTTTCTTATTTGCAATGGTGATGGACAGGTTGAAAGACAAGATCAGACAGGAGGCCCCATGGACTATGATGTTTGCAGATGACATTGTGATCTCTAGTGAGAGTAGGGACCAGGTTGAGGAGACCCTGGAGAGGTAGAGATATGCTCTAGAGAGGAGAGGAATGAAGATCAGCAGGACTAAGACAGAATACGTGTGTGTGAATGAGAGGGAAGATAGAAGAAATGTGAGGATGCAGGGAGTAGAGTTGGTGAAGGTGGATGAGTTTAAGTACTTGGGATCAACAGTTAAGAGTAATGGTGAGTGTGGAAGAGAGGTGAAGAAGTGAGTACAGGCAGGGTGGAATGGGTGGAGAAGAGTGTCAGGAGTGATTTGTGACAGACGGGTACCAGTAAGAGTGAAAGGGAAGGTCTACAAGAGGGTATTGAGACCAGCTATGTTGTATGGGTTGGAGACAGTGGCATTGACAAAAAGGCAGGAGTCAGAGCTGGAAGTGGCAGAGTTAAAGATGTTAAGATTTGCACTGGGTGTGACAAGGATGCACAGGATTAGGAATCAGTATATTAGAGGGTCAGCTCAGGTCGGACGGTTTGGAGACAAAGTCAGAGAGACGAGATTCTGTTGGTTTGGACATGTGCTGAGGAGGGATGATGGGTATATTGGGAAAAGGATGCTAAGGATGGAGCTGCCGGGTAAGAGGAAAAGAGGAAGGCCTAAGATAAGGTTTATGGACGTGGTGAGAGAGGACATACAGGCGGTTGGTGTGACAGAGCAATATGCAGGAAGAAATGGAAACAGATGATCTGCTGTGGCGACCCCTAACAGGAACAGCCGAAAGAGAAGAAGAAGAACTGTTATGGTAAGACATTAATATTACCAAGTTGTTTCTTCTCATCTTCATTTGAACCTATGTCACATTTTGCAACACTTTTTTTTTACTGAAAACCCTCAAACAAAAATAAATAAATAAATAGAGAAATAAATAATCTCACCCAAGAACACCCCTATAATCTATTAACTTACAACAAACACACATCTGTAAATAGTTTTGCTGAAATGTCATAAAATCTACACTTATATGTGTACAAACAAAGTTTTATCTTTTCAAAAATGCATTACCATGCAATTGTAATATGCATGTAGAATATCATAGTCAAACATTATATTGTATGTACACTGTCGCATGTCACTTTTCCTTGCAATCTTATTAATTTTGTTTTGTATCTTAATCTGTGCAACTTTATCTTAAAAATAAATAAAATATTATATTTGAAAAAAAAAACACAGAACCATGTACATGTTCAAATAATGCAGCTTAACCCCCCTGTTAGGACCAATTGTCCCAAATTGACAGCTACACCCAGAGGCATTACCTAAGCTAAAATTTTTGTAGTATTTCATTCTCTGCAAAAAATCATGGTATACATGTCACATGCAATGCTGCTGTTGGTGTAGCTGCATTTATGTATGAGAGTAGTTGTCAGTTGCTGCATAGTAGGTAGGTGTTCTGTAGTGTTTTTTGGTGGATAGAGTGTAAAGAGTGTTATTAATGTTGTTGTTGACTGGTGCTGTTTCAATTTCTTTGTATTCATGAACAGTGCGTTTTCAACACACTGTAATTCATGAAGCATCTGCCAACATAAAGGGTTTCTGATGAATAACCATGTAATTTTTATATCTATATATATATATATATATATATATATATATATATATATATATATTATATATATATATTTACACACACATATATATATATATATATATATATATATATGTATGTAAATATATACATACACAGACAGGGATATATCTATACGTGTGTGTGTGTGTGTGTGTGTGTGTGTGTGTGTGTGTGTGTGTGTGTACATATATATATATATATATATATATATATATATATATATATATGTATGTAAATATATACATACATATAGATAGGGATATATATATATGTGTGTGTGTGTGTGTGTGTGTGTGTGTGTGTGTGTGTGTGCATAAGTAACCCATCATTGTATTTATTTAACATTTGTTTATTTGTTTACCAGGAATATCTGAATGGGACAGAGCCCATCTTCAGGAGGCCTGGATTGAAATGATCCAGACGCATGTCTTTGGAATGTGGGAGAAAACCTTCGTGGACTGCGCACAGAAGGTACCCAGCCAAGAATCGAACAGGAGAACCTTTTACTAGTAAGTGACAATGCTAACTGCTGTACCTTAGCGCCACTCCATGTCAGTTCATAAGCAGCCATAAAAAGAATACAATGATAATTCTTGAAACCTTTCCTAACAGTTTAAGTTTTCCAACCATTGTGACTTTTCTAATAATGAAATATAATTCTTGAACGCATTTCATTTGGCTTCCTTGAAAGGTACTGAATGCATTATTATGTTTTATAATGAGTCGAATCTATGAGGTAAAAATGGTATAGTGATGACAATGGAATTTAAAGTCATATCAATAAGAATTAGGTGGGCTATGGAATATGTTTTTTTGACTATTAATGATGCACACAGGTGAAAATCTAAATTGCTGGCTATCATGGTGTGTGAATCTTTAATAATGTGTCATTGTTTTTATATTTCATGTATATGTTTTATTGTCATAATTTATGACCTTTTTGCCAAGTCTCATAATGCTGCATTTATAAACATTAAAACATTAAAGGTGAAGACATAAATACTGCGCTATGTATACATTTTTATATATCATCTTGAAAAACATTGGTATATTTAACTAAAACAATTATCTTAACCTGTATACTGACATCAGTATACTTTTGTTATCCAGAGCCTTCTTCCTGCTTTCACATCTAACAAGTGTTGTCTGAAAAGAAGTGGTCCCACTGCAGAACACTGTAGGTTAACACTGATAACCACTACTGGGGTAGACAGGTAACTCCCACTCTAACTTTTTATGAATTTTTGCTTGACTAGTGTTTTTCTTTCTGTTGAACTACTTATGAATTGACATATAGCTGTAACTAGGTATTTTGGTGCTCTGGTGTCCAACCTGGTGGTGCCCACCTCAAGTTTATGTTAAGGACAAAAATATCCTCAGGTGAGGCCAAAAAAGAAGCTTTTTCTACTTTTAAAAGAGTGGTAAACTATTTACTGCAGACTATACCACACATGACTAACAAGGGAGTACTGGCATTCATTTTAATGAATGCTGTTAGCAAAATGATTATTGATCCCACTCTAATGACTGATCAGCATCTGCTGAACATGCCCCCTAACAGTGTGCACTTCGGATAGCTGCCTCTTCACCAGTACCCTAGCTACACCTATGAATTGTCATTTAATATTTTTAATTTATCGATTAATCATCTGTACACAATACTGTTTACTGATTTAGCAAGATTAAAACAGGCAGTTTACAAGGTTAAATTTAGAAACCATTCATCAAATGCCACTATTGCCTCTTCAAAGAGTGGCAAAAGACTCAAAAGGAAAGCACTCACATACTTCTGCTGTCCTATATCTGGCCGCAATAGACCCATGTGTCAATTTGGATAAATTCATTGTGAGTTTACCCGTCATTTTACATAGAATATTTTGGAGATGTTTGGGTTAGATGTGACCTTCCTTTTATGAATTGATAACACTATACCTTGTCACCATAGATCAGGTTGTGTTTGTTTAACATCATTGATAGATGGCTAGTTAGATATGCCTTGATCCTGTGTAAGAAACTGAAACCACCATGTATACAGTCTGATCACAATGAAACTGGATTTCTGTTTTTATTTGTGGCAGCGGTTATCATATGTGTTATCTTATATGAAATGCCTGCCCTTATTTCTGTATAACTCTGGCACATGTCTTAGCTTATTTTATAGTTTGAACAATTTTTTTTTTCTGCAGGTGCATTTGCTATGTCCTACAGCTGGGTGACCATTTGGTTGTATATTGATAACATATTAGATTTGCAGTTACATAGGTTGTAATTATAGCATGCATCTTCCTCAAAACAAGATAAAATAAAAAACTTTCTGTACACTTACTTTTTTATGAGAGTTCCATCTGAAAAGGATACCACAATTTTCCCATTCTTTACCACTGTCATAATTGCTTTACTTCCTAATTTACCTAGTGATATTTATTTATTATTATTATCATCATCATCATCATCATTTTGGCTGGTTAGTAAGCACTTTATACAATTTTGTCATGTTTAGGAAATAACGTTTAATCTTCAGTCAAGTTATGTGGTTTTCTCAGAATCACAAAGTATACGAGGATAAGGGGTAGGCAAGGGGATATATTTAGTGTATGTGAGAGTGTGTGCTTTAGGGTTAGGGTAAGGGCTAGGTAAGGGAATAAATTTAGTGTGTGTGTGTGTGTGTGTGTGTGTGTGTGTGTGTGTGTGTGTGTGTGTGTGTGTGTGTGTGTGTGTGTGTGTGTGTGTGAGTGTAGTGTTATGGAAAAGGCTTTTTTAAGCTAAGCTGCATTTTAGGGTTATTGGCAGGGACACTGTTAGAATTAGGGTTAGCACACATTATTAAGGTGGTCCAGGGGAATGAGAGTGCTGCTTGCTGTGTAAAACTTTCAGTCTCAGAGGTCTAAAGAACATTTTATATGGACTTCTTTCTTTTTGTCTAAGATCCACTTTTTTAATTAGCTACCCAACTGTATTTCATTATATGGAAATGATGGTTCTAATGTCTATGGGGATTGCAATGTACTTTTTTGTAATGGACTACCAACAGAAGTAATGTAAAATAACAGCAGGAGAGAATCAAATATACCAGAAAAATAATTAAAAACACATAAAAATAAACAGAAGTTATAGGATTGTTAAACTGAACAGAATATGTTGAGCCAAGATAAACTAGATGTCAAGCAAAGATGAAACAATCTTATTTATAGACAGAACTGTATGTCTAGGATGCCAGTTTTAGTACTTACATACTGTAGTCTTTTGTTTAATAACTTGAGAGAAGTGTCTTGTCTTTTATTTCCCCAAGATGGATGCTATAAAGAAAGAGAGAAATCCCAGAGGAAATGCCCCAAGACAAAGGGCAGCAGTTGTGGCACAAAATATAGATGGAAAAGTACCACAAATGTTATCATAATTACATGGTGACATTATCAACACATGTTCCTATTTTTGCAAGGCCTTTCTCCCCATGTTCAGTTCACATTTTCAAGAGGTGCTCCTATTTTTCCTAGGTGTTTTACCCATTCTGTGTGTGTTTAGGTCGACAGATATGCTCCACGGCATTCCACATGTTAACACTCTTTTGCCCCCATTCTCAGTGTGTGGACATTGATAGATACATGTCAGGAAAGCAATAATACTGTGATGATGAACACAAACTTAAAACCACAAAACAATAAGCAGGAATGAGTTCACATCAACCGAACATTACCTTGCTACCGCTTCATTAGCACGTTAACCCATGCACAGCTTTCCAAATGCATTCCTGAGACAGTGTTGACAGCCTTTGTGTACTCCTGTATTACCTCGGAAACACATGGCCTCATACCCTTTTCAACAGTCTTTATTACTGGCATCCAATAGTTAGCAATTCTGTTTTTTCTCGTCCAGGCACTTCCACTACTATACTTGTATGGACCGCAGTTTGTTTGCACAAATGACGGCAAACCTTACAAATTACATTACCATACACTGTAACTGCTGTAAGTCCCTATATTAATGACTTTCACTTTTCAGAGATTTTTTTAGTGCATCCATTGCTTTCCAGGGCTGCATATGACAACAAAATATATTATTCCCCCTCCCCGAGTTACCTAATGATAAGTACATTTTGGGTTTCCTTTCCCTATTACCTTGCTCTGGGGTTTGTTAATCCCTTCAGCACTATTTGCCAACATTTTCATGAATGTTAAATTATACAAACCATTCCAAAGGTGCCTTACTAGCCTGCATTAGTAACTCCGTTTTACATGACCTGTGATCCTCAGGACCCAATGTACGGTAAAGTAATTCTCAAAACAACTTAATGTTTTAGCCCCATCAACACCATCTCGTAACTTACTAACACTTTTCCACCTATATTTTGCTCCATGACTGCTGCCCCATTAAAAGAAAAGTACCAGATTTTGACTATCCTGATACAAAAAAACAGCCCAAAGAATATTGACCATATAGCCATATATTGGAGAATGACCATATAGCCATATATTGGAGAACAATACTACCAAAACTAAAGTTATGACACATATTGCTGTGGTGGGAATTTGCTGATTCTGTTTAAAGAATCTGAAAACAACTGCATGGCATTTAAATATCTCACAATGTAATCAGCACAAGTGATGAAAGGCATAGTGTTACTGAGCTGATACATGTTGATCCAGAGGCACAGTTTCCTCTAATGCTGTAAGATAGACAAAAAAAAAAGAGTGAAACAAGTTTCACCAAATATACCTACTCCAAGGCTGCAAAACAGTGGAGAGAAAATAAAACTCCACTGTCGATGACAGTTGTTTTGCTTTTTTTCTATCGATCATGTATCACTTGAGGAAAACACCTTGTATGGATTGACAGGAACTCTACTCTGCATTGGTGTTTTTATTTTGAATGAGCCTTTCCAAGCTTATGTATTCCATTTTGCTTCTTTCAGAAATTATCTTTTATGAAAACTTTTTTGATTTCAGGAATACTTTGTTTTTATTGTATAGAACATGTGGAGAGGAAGACATCTACTAATAGCTAAAACAAAACAAGAATAGTTGCAAACAAATATGCCATGCAAAGTTTTAGACATTTCACTTGAAACTTGCCTGTGGATATGGAGATGTTCTTTGTTTTGTTTTTACTTTAACAGATTTGGATTTCTGCTGTTTTCTTGCATCAGGTGAGGAGGTAGTCATTGCAGTTCTGTAGGAATATGATGATTTTGATGATATTGCTTGATCCAGTGATAACTGTAGATGTTTGTATTCTATCTCTCTGGAAAATATAAAAAGTGAAATCCATTGGTTTGTAATGCTGAAAGATATATTTTGAATAGATGATACCAGTAACTGCATTTTTCTCACTTGATAGGCTTTTAAAGTAATACAAAATACAACTATTGTGTCTTTGTGAGAATTCTTTATACAGTATTGGGTATTTTGGGGGTGATAAGTATATAAGGGTAGTGCTGTGTAAATGTAATGGTGATTTATTATAGATTAAAGATGTAGTAGGTATTTTTTGAGGTATCTTCACATCAGACTCTAGTGAGATAATGATGATGATTGTGATGATTATGAACATTTCAACACTACACAGTAGGTGGACTTATTTAAAATTACATCAATTAGAAAGTCATTGAGGTTTCATGTACTACACATATTTATATAACCAACAAATTAACAGTTGAAAGTGAGATATCCTTGAACTGAAGATATACATCTCAGCTTCTTTGCTTATGAATTCTGGACAATGGTGGCCCCCTTGGCACTGAGGGATAAACCCTTAATGTGCACCAAATGGCCTGTGTTCAGTTAGTGTCACGACACCTGGAGGGAGCCTGGCGGGAGGATGGGTGTGAGTGATTGATTTTAGATCACCCATCCTGGGGGGACAAACAGCAGCTAGTTTGTGCACTGAAGAGCACTGCCCCACGAATCTATTCCTACATAGCCAAGTTACTCCTTCTAGCCTCAAAAGCACCACAGCTAACCCAAGATTAACCCCTCTTGTACCATAGCCTTCTAGTTCACCTAGAATAACCTGACATTGTGGATATGCATTTTCCCAATTTCTCTGCCACCAGTCTGGTAGATATGGGCATCCTGAGACAATGTAGCAATTGTCTCATGTTTACTGACAACCAACTAATCCTTAGAGAAACTGAAACAGTATAAGATACGAGAGATGTAATTGTACAATGTTCCTGGAGGCAAGACTGTCACATAGAAGCACTCAAAATAACAATCAGGTTGTCAGTAACACACACCCTACACTCACCACACATAGTTGGACCAGACACATAGACCAACATATGCTGGGGCACGTAAAGCAATCGTTCCAAATCCCAGATATCCTGGACACTTGACCCTCATCAATTATCCTCAGCAAACCCAAAAGCAGTATACTGACACAACACCCAACACTACACATACAGCCACAAACCATGGATCTTTGACTACAAAGCCCATAAGGCTAGCCAACACACTACCCAATACTCTAGTCATAGGAGACTCCATTGTGAAATATACTAACGCCTCATTCACCAGGGTGAACAAGAAGAAAAGCTCAGTCAAATGCCTGTCAAGGGCCATGATACATCAAGTCATTCACAAACTCAGGTTATCGAACCACAGGTACTAGTAAGACTCAGTCACCATCCATGTGGGTGCAAATGACCTGAGACACACCTCTCTGGACTAAATAAAGAGAAACATTATGGAGCTCTCAGACTATGTGTCTTAGGCTGGTGTGAGTCTAGCACTGAACAGCATTCTACCTTGATGAAGGATGATGGCACTACACAAACAGAAGATGATTGACTTTAATAACTGGCTTAGTTTCTGGTGTATTCTAGGGGGATACAATATTTGTCAGTATGGCAGGATATTGTTACTAGACCAACTTGTTTTGCCAAGGATAGTCTGCACCTGTCCCCGTTAGGCTTTCAAATATTGTCTAAAACATTGTCCTCCCTCATAGTGCCTTTTTTAGGCAATGCCAAACTGATAAACATTCCAACTTAGCAAAATCAGCTCAAAGGAGTCTAAAGATGCTACTGCTCAATGTCGTGCGCCTACACAAGACACTCCACTCCTTCCAAGTTCTCCTCACCTTGGAGAATACAGACATTTGTGCAGTTACCGAGACATGGTTTTTAAAGTACCCTTGTAGTGCAGGGATAGAATGCCTTCCACACAGTAAGACCAACTACTGCACACGCAGGGACTAAAGGTGGGGGTATCTTGATCTACATCAAAAACAGACATGCCTCAAAGTTGGTCATACTGGATGATGAGCTAGAGCTTCTCCATGTCCAAATTACCATAGCAACCTGACTTTTGACAAACATGTTTCTAAGGTAGTAAGGAAATCATTCTATGTTGCTCACCTTGTAAGCAAGGACATGGTATCTAAATCCAAAGGTGTCACTGTGCCTCTGTATTTGTCCCTCATCGGACCCATCATTGAGTACAATCCCCCTTCAGTATGACACTGACCAGGGTGTCTATATTAGAATGCCGAAACCTCACTTACATGAGTCTCGAAAGGCTGACACATACACAGCGAACCGCATGAACACCGAACGTCCTTAAGTGCGAAATTCAAAATATCGAATTACCATAGTTGGCCAACTCCGCCGCCCACTACGTACTGCCTACCCAAACAAAATAAATATGAATGTATTACTATATATGCACTTACCTTAACCCTCACCCTAACCCTAAGGTCAGTAACTATTGCACATTTATGTTAGGGAGCTATACTGGATAAGGGAATCTCCTACTGATGTTTTACTTCACTAAACATGGTGTGGACAACTATGGAGATTTGGTATTTTGAATTTCTCACTTAAGGACATTTGGTGTTCATGTGGTTCGCTGTTTATGTGTCGGTCTTTTGGGATTCGTGTAAGTGAAGTTTCTTCATTCTAATATAGACCCTAACCAGGCACATGCAGCAACTGGAATGTCAGGAGAAATTCCTCACTAAAAGAATACAGGGTGTAAACAGCATGTCCTATGCAGATTGCTGGAAGCTCTATCTCTGTACTCAGTTTCCTAAAGACTGTTGCAAGACTATCTGTGACTGGCCTACAAGGCATTCTTGGATCGCATTCTGCTTTGCCTTTTGCACGTATGCAAACCCAACACCATCAGAACTACTTGATCTAGGGACTTGAACCTTGCTTGCGGTATAAATAGGACATGCTGGAGAGACAGTTATGTGTCTCAGAGAATTCTCTTCTCTGGCACAGACTTCCTATCCATATGAAACTGAGTTTTTCCCTAACCCTACTCAATAAGCCAAAATACTTTGCTCTCATAAGGATGTTAATAACTAATGTGCTGGCATCCTCCTTGTTTGTGGGCAGAGGAGGTAACAATCAAAAAGTAAAGCTAAAAATCCTATGGTTACCTATAAGGCCCATGGGAGCCAGTCACATTCAGATTAGAAGTATCACTGCGGAATCCTTTTCATTCGCCAAGTTCTAGTTACCAGTGCCATGTTAGCTTCCATGGTGAAGCAAAGGTATTCTTCTTGTCCAGCCACTAGGGAGAAAACTTACTTGGTAGAGAATTTTCCATCAGGTTATGTTTGGTCAAAGAAAGAAAGAAACATGGAGACAATTCATTTTGGATAAGTCCATTATTCAATGCAGTTAGGCAGATGAGCGCTTTTTGAGACAGTGCTCAACTGAACTATAATTTGTCATGAGCAATGTAAGGCAGGGAATAATCTTAACTATGCCCTCTGGGTGTGCCGCAAATATAGGGGGGGCAAGGGGTGTACCCTTTGGGAATTTAGGAATGCTCTTCACCCGTAACCCTTAACTCATTACATCCAAGTGATGCCTCCAGGTGCATCTGCAATTAATTCCTACCGACGCCTCTAGGCGTCAAGTATTGCTTGTTCATATTTGCACCAATAATTTCAAAACCATGCTATGTTGTTGTTGTTGTGTCTTTCGGCTTTTCCTGGTTAGGGGTCGCCATAGCGGAACTCCGGTCCGCTAATGATTGGCAGTAGATTTTTACGTGCCGAGTTGCCAGCCCTGACACACAACCTTCAATGAAGGTACGCCCATTCATGCATGTCTCCACACAGAAGATGCTCTAGGTGAGAATTGAACAGGACAATGTCTTACTGTGAGGCGACAATGCTACAAAACCCATGCTATGTACAAGGTTTTAAAAGATTTCATCTTAAAGCTTGCACAATAGCAAACTCAAATGCATTAATATTTGACCTCTGTCTTGTGCAGCTAAATATATATTAATTGTTGTTTTTATGATATTAATTTATATATTTTCATATTTTTCTAAATATCTCAACAACCAAGTAACACAGACAGAACTCCTTAGCCTCATATGAAAGCTCTCAGGTAGATAAATAAAAAGCTGCTGACAGTATGTATGAATCTTGAGTCATTTACAAAATAATACAAATGTAATAGTTACTCCCTGGGATTCAATAAACTCTGTGCAGGAAATAGTGCTATTTCTGCATGGGGTGGTTCGTGTCCGTATAGCCATAGCAGTGCACCTTGCATATTCATGAAGATGTGCTGCTGTTTAAGCTACACAGACATGAACCATGAACGAGGGCAGGGGGCATGTTCAAGTAGTGCATGGACATTGAACACACCCCCTGCAATCAGAAAGTGCTGTACAGCACTTTCTAATCATGATCCGGCATAATATTAGAGAATTTCTCTAATGTTATGCCAGTATTTCAGTAACTGCATACACTAAAATGAAATAAATGATCATTTCAGTGTCCATGGACACTGAAATACATACGGCAGCAGGAAAGCAATGCAGGTGGGTGTATTGTAAAAATGCCATATGACATCTCCACAACCTGCTAAAGTAGAAAATGTGTACAAAGGCACAAATAATGGAGGATAAAACCTTGAAAAGGGACACATCTTACATATTGCCCTCACAAACCTAGAAAGTTGATAGAAAACAGGTCATGCATTAGCATGAATTTCCGAAGGATAGAAGTCTGAAAGTCAAATGTATTCCAATATTCCCTGACAGCAGTCCATGTGGACAAAGGCACAAATAATAGGGGGACAAAACACTAAAAATAGGGACACCACTTAAATATTGCCCTCACAAACCTAGAAAGTTGATAGAAAACAGGATATGTATTAGCATGAATCTCTGAAGGATAGTAGCCTGAAAGCCAAACGTATGCCATTATTTCCTGACTGAAGTCCTTTTTTAAATTTAAATGATGTAGTAACTGTTTTTTTTTCAACCAGGGTAGTTTAGCTGGTGTAAAATGGAAGTGTGAGTGCATATAACATGTGTAACCACCCATGTATACACAAGTGTCCCATACAGTACAGTCACACCCCTTGCCAATGTAAAGAAAACATATAGAGGGATGTCATGTAAAGTAAATCATATACACTTAATAAATGCAATCAATATTCTGATATAAACTTTCACCTGGATAGGCTTCTTCAGGCCAAAGAAGAAGAAGCCTATCCAGGTGAAAGCGCTTACCACGTCTCCTGTCTGTATCACAATAAATCCGAATTTTAAAGTTCATGAAGCAGCATTTTTTTCAGCTTTGTTTCCTGCATTTTGGTTAGTGCTGTGTTTACTGCCTGCATTGCTACTGTGACTTTTATGTTAGTTTATGTGCTTGGACTGAGTTTGGCACAGGTAGTGTTAGTCCTGTGGGGAGTGATATTTCTTGGACTTAATATTCTGATATATTTAATAAATGAAAAGTGATCAATGGTTAGCAATGCTCAACAATGCTTAGCAGGTGTAACAATTGCTAAGACATGAATGCTAAGCAGCAGGTAGCTCAGCTAAGTGGATTTGCTCACTGTTAAACAGTGATCAACAACTTCCCCTTTAAGCAGTGTTAAAACCGGCTCAGCGGGTTTGCGCACTGCTTAGTGAAGCTTCACCTTTTCAAAATGGTCCAATGACAGCAAAGTGTGGGAATATCACACTATTTACATGGTACAGGCTGGAAAACAGCCATAATCTGTTATAGTCCATCTGTGCAGATACAATGGCTGGTGTAGGAGAGGGAGTGCGCTTTTGGGCACAATGCTGGAAATTCAGGAGTCCAGGGTCATGGCTGGATGCCTAGTAATAAACCATGAGGAGAGACTGCTGTGGGGTCAGTACCAGGGCTCCCAATACAAAGTGGAGGCCTGGGACCATCTCACACATGACCTCACCAGTGCTACTGGCATCCCCCGGACTGGTGAGCAGGTACAGCACCACTATGCTGACCTAAAGCGTAGGAAGAGGGCACTCTTGCACCAGTGGATCCAAGATGGACAGGACCAGAATGCTCCAGTAGTGTGTAAGTATCACTATCAAGTAGTTTGTAGCAAATACTAGCCTGAGAATGTGATAGACAAACATGCATAATGGATGTTTTTCTCCCCTACAGCTGCAGCAGAGAGGGCTGTGAATGTCAAAGCCCACAGTAACAGACTGCTGAGGCTGCACTGACAGGCTGGTAAGTACAGATTTATTTTGCAGTATATTGTTAAAATAGCTAAGAAGGAGTAAATTGCTTACTGCTAGTAGGTATACTGTTACTGTGTGAACTGAATAAACAAAAAACTTTGACTGACGAATATTGAAGCACAATAAAGACCCTTAAAAAACTGTTGTGTTTATTCTGGTATGTTGTTGTAGACATATATAGAATGTATATAGTTTCTTCACAACAAATATGGCTGTGACAGCATACATTAACTGAGGTTCATCTGTGAACAAGCTGTTAGGAGAAACTGTAGATGGTGTACCTGTAAAACTAGATATAAATGAAATGTGAAATATATACTGCACTAAGCTCTGAACACTGAATAGTAATATGTAAAGTATCAAGGTTTGGAGACAAAGCCAGAGAGGCAAGATTACATTGGTTTGGATATGTGCTGAGGAGGGATGCAGAGTATATTGGGAAAAAGATGCTAAGGATGAAGCTGCCAAGTAACAGGAAAAGAGGAAGGCCTAAGATAAGGTTTATGGATGTGGTGAGAGAGGATATGCAGGTGGTTGGTTTGACAGAGCAAGATGCAGAGGACAGGAGGAAATGGAAACAGTTGATCTGCTGTGGCGACCCCTAATGGGAGCAGCCGAAAGAAGAAGAAAAAGAAGATCAAAGTGTGTTCCATGCAGCATTGCCTTGTGTTAACCTTTGCTTTCCAGACTGTAGTAATCCAAAGGAGTAATGCACAGTACAATAACTATCTGTCATGCATGCATCACAGGATTACAAGTTCAGACTATCTAACCAAGAGACTATTAGGCAGAAACCAGTGAAATACAAAACAGCAGTTCCACAGTAGCTCAGTTTGATGAGAAATAGCTTAGTTGTTAATTTTGCACACCCAGTCATGGTTCGAATCCAGGGAGTAGTACTAATATGTATGCATATCTGCGCACAAGGAATCAGGAATAAATGTAAAAACAGTCAGGTAGTGTTAACAGATATTTCCCCCACAGGTGTTACAGGTAAGTAAATGTTTCCAGTAGCTGTATGAAGGGATATACTAATAAACTGTGTACAACTGTTCAATTGTCCCACCACATGCCTGCAAATTACAGCAGGGTAGGTACATACAATATGCAATCTTCCTGACCCATATCTCTCAACTGTACAGATATTCACTGAATGTCCAAATATTTACCTCAGATTTTTGGTCCATTTTACATAAAGTAGTGGTGTCATTGCAAATCAGTGGCAAACCATTATAGACTGAAGTTTGAAAATAATGATGGACATACAAGTGTCAGACATCATATCAATCAGAAAAGCCATGCAAATGCAACACCTGTTATGTTATCAACTTTCTAAGTTTGTAAGAGCAATATCTAAAAATTGTCCATATGTAAGGGCCTTTGTCCCACTCATATGTATGGCTTTGTACAGATGTCATGCTCTAAGAGGTTAAGAGGTATGTTCCCAATACATGTCTCTCAAGTGTCATGCTGTCACGGCTAGTGGTCACTGCTGCAAATAATCCTGGACAGAGATAGGAAACCAGTTGATGTATGCAAGTAGCACTCACATAACAGCAGTTTAGGGTAACCCTCCTGTGTCAGATATGTAACCCTGACATGTATGAATCCCCTCTAGTAATGTACCCAGAGTTGTCACAGTTTGCTTCATACCATTCCAGGCTGACAGTTTAATAGGTATGTTTGTACTACAGAAGCTATGGGCATAGGTAGATGTAAAGTGAGGACAGACCCATACAGTATTGAGTAGTACTGCTGTGGAAAATAGAAGCATAAACAGTTGTAATGGACTTTTTGCTTCTCCCCCCACCCCTCTTCTGCATCAATAATTATTACTCATATACTATGGGTATGTTGTGCTCCAACCCTAATGTTGGGACTTGTGTTATATTATTGTTAATATGTCTGATTGCTTGCATGTTAACATACCTTGTTCAAATACCATTGTTGGTGGCCTGTTGCCATCAATGTTACTGGCATGCTGTTACGATGCATACTGTTGTTCCATTTATGCATGTGTTTTGTTTGCTATGCAACTGTTTCAGATCTGTTTTATGGGGTTAATTGGAACACCCATGCATGCTGTTATTATTAATCTTGAAATGTGTTTTTCATGACTAACCAACATATTTTGTAAAACCTTAAAACCATAGCGCATTTGAGAAGACAGATCCCAGCGAATCTGCCTGTCCCACCTCATCTGGCCATGGCACTAGGCCCCAGCACGTCTGGAACCCAACCTAGATCCCCCTTGTCCGGTGGTCCTGCACCACCTTGAGGTGGACCCACTGCAGGGGACGGGGTCTGTCCCCCCCCAGAAGTAAGGGTGGACAGGAATCTGTCACCCATAGTCAGGTCTGGGGATTGGTGTGCAGCACCCTTTGATCTGAGTTCAGAGAACAGCTGTGCCAGATTGAGGGCCACCTGGTGCACCTCAAGGGACAGGCTGCCCCTCCTGTCCAGCCACCCAACACAGCCACCTTTGGGGCCCTGAAGGTGCAGTGGTGACTGCCCATGCGTGGGGATCTCAGTCCCACTGTAACCATATGGGGGCCCATGGGCTTCGGATTCCCAACCACACTCCCTGTCAAATGTGTTTACCTCCCTCATGTGTCATATACCACTCCTGTCTACTGTCTTGTCTGTCTTGTCTGTCTCCCTACCCAACTTACCTCCCCAAACGAACCTACAATCCATCCCCAGCATCCCACTCTCACCTTAAAAAAAAAAGAAAAGGGCATCTGTCCCCCAAAAAATATCGCCCCATACATAACAGTCCATTTCGCAAACATGTCCACTGGATACATGTAATCTGGTCCAATTGGCTTGACAACACATTTCTGTTGTCCTGACTCCTCTCTCTGGGGATTGAGTGTCCACATTCACCTCCAAATTTTGTATAAATGCACAGCTGTTGCTATATAAGAAATGGACCTCTATGGACCTTCCCTACACCTGTCCTGCACATCCCTAGCTACCTGTCATATTGTTTTTCCCTTTACGTGCCCCTTTTTCACCACTTTCCTATCACCCATTTTTCTTTTCTTTTAAAGAAATTAGCACGGGTGTAAGTGGGAGTAAGTGAGCTTGCACGATGCTAAGTGAAGCCAACACAGATTAAGCATCTACTGGTTAACCGTGGGTTGGCATCATTTAGCATCATGCAAACCTGCTTAAAGCTGCTTAAAACTGCTTTAATCACTCTGCCTCCATCAGCCATTGTTCTGCCTAGCAACAAAACAATCAGCCCTGCCAAGTCTCAAACCCAGGGCCCTGTACACCGTAGTTAGAACAATGTACTATTACACCATTTGAGCTGTAGGGATTTCTGATGCTGTTTCAAACATATCATGCAGCAGAGTCATTCAAGCAGTAGGGAAAATATTCTATAGAATCAGTCAGGGTTTGTATATATACATATACACATGTATATATGTATGGAGATGCATATATGTATATATATATATATTATATATATATATATATATATATATATATATATATATATATATATATATATATACGGAAAAATATATACATAATATAAATATATATACAGGGATCTAGGACTAATTACCAATGACACATTTCACTGAAACTGAAACAGTCGAGCACACTTTCACAAAAATGATTTTTCAGTGAAAAAGCACTTTTGTGAAAGTGTGATCGCCCGTTTCAAACATGCAGGCGATCATTGGTCCTAGACCCATATACAGATATACATATAAAATATATACATATAAAATATATACACACACACATATATATATATATATATATATATATATATATATATATATATATATATATATATATATTAGTGCAAGAAGTCTGGGCAGAGGCTATCAAAATGGGGGGACAATGGGCCAAAACTAGGGACATATTTTAAATATTGCTCTTATAAATGTAGAATGCTGCTAGAGTAACAGGATTTGTTTTAGCATACATATTCTGAAGGATGTGAGTTCTGAAACTGAAATGTATGTCATCATTTATTGACAGAAATCCTCAGATCATCACAGTGATTTACCAGAGAAATAAAAATAATGAATCTGTGGAACAGACCAGAAATATGAGCAATAAACCTGGACGTTCTGAAACAATCCGGCTAGTCAAGAGGTATGCTCAGAACTCCTTAATGCAACAAATCTGCTCCAAGCCTTACAAAGTGGGGGAAAATGCCATGAAAATAGGGACATATCTGAAATACTGTAGTAGATAAGCTGACACAGTTGCTGCAGTGACACCTTCCTGTTTATCCTAACACATATTGACTGAAATAGCACAAGTTCAACACTCAATTATTTCTCAATAGTTAGTGACTTAAATCCTCACATCATCCCACTGATGTATCAGAAATACACAACACTTATGGGGGCCAGGCAACAATATATCCTACAAATATCTGGACATAACCACATTAGGGAAACTACACGGAGCTGCTAAGCATGTCACCAAGCATCGTCCAAACTACAGTCAGACTGACACAACACTACCCCAAATCAGCTATGGGGAATTACACATGCATTGGCAAATATATCAGGCACTACAGGGATGTAACAGCACTGAAAAACACACACCAGTGTGAAAGTGCGTACCCATAACTAATTTCACAACAGTCACAGTGACATACCTGTAAGCCAAATGAACAGAGTATAAGGACTATGTGAACAAAAACATCATCATGTTTGCCACTCACGCACTACCCCTACATATACTGTACCAATTTGCAGTGTAGTATGACACGTGACCGTGGTACGGGACATGTCTCAGTCTGCCTCTACAAACATATACAGCTGATAGACCACCAGAAACTGGGGCAGCATGCACAGTCAGATAGAAAATGAGCCATAACACTTACATCTACCCCCCTCACTACACAGGCCAAATAACATTTACACACTACACTGCTACACAGTCCTGGCAGTCTGTCAGCAATTGCCAGAAATACACAGACCTCTCAACTGTACAGAGTCCCACAGAATGCCCAGGCTTCTCATACATACGGCCTCTTCTACATAACATGTCTGGCATTCGGATACATCACTGGGATGGCATCAGGAATGAAGCCACTAAATAATGATATACAATACCTATCAACCTCTTAGTGCATGAAATCTGGACAAAGCCTGACATACTTGTGGGACAGAGGCCCAAAAACAGGGGCATATTTGAAATATTGCTGTTATAAACTGAGACAGTTGCTGGTGTAACAGGATTTGTTGTAACATATATTTTTCTGAGGGATATGAAGTCAGAAACACAAATGGATGATACAATTTACTGACTGCAACCCCCAGAGTATGCTACTGATTTTCCAAAGACAAAATATGTCTGAGGAACACAACAAACATAACAGTCCAAACTCTGGCCATTCTATGGATAGCCCTACAGTTGAGAGTTATGTCAACCACATAACACTGTCAGACTTAAAATCATGCAGAAAAGCCATATCCACATAAACCCTGATAAACTAGCATTAATTCAACTGTATAACAGCAATACTTACATTCTGTCCCTATGTCTGGAAAATTCTCCCCCATTTTGTTGGGCTGTTTCCACCATTTTCATTGTAAGAGGTATTTCCAACTACCCTCTGTGATGCTGTTGTTCACACACCTCCATGAAGTCATCCTCACAGGCAAGAAAGGGGGGTGGCAATTCCCACATGAAGTACTCAATTATAGGGCAACAGCCACATGAAGTACTCAATTATAGGAGTGTGTTGCCATGCTATTGGCTATAGGAATAGCAACACAGCTGTTCTGCATGCAATTAGCAAGTGGGGGACACCAACTGGTGCACAGGCCATCAGCTGCTCATGAGCATTACCTACAAAAGGCAAGCTGCTGCCTATGCAAAACAGATGTATACCCTACATCTTGGAGAGAGAGAGACAGGATGAGAGAGACAGACAGACAAACAAACAAACCAACACAAATCAAAATCAAACCAACTATACTTGGAAAACAAAAGGTATGTCAACAAGTAGGCATATAATGGAATGCAGTAGGGGGTATGTAATAATGGGAAATAGGAAGTTCAACAAATATGTCTCAACAAGGCTTGCTGTACTGAGATATTGCTGATGATAACCTATGGCTATAGCATCTGGGTCTGTCTGCAGTGACGTAGATCACAGCTCCGGCCCATGAGTCACCCCAGAAAAGGATGGCTCACATATGATTACTACTGGAATGTGTGTTGAAGAACTATGATATACATGCTTGTCTCAGAAATGTGAGAGAACTATGCAATGTATTTGCATAGTAAACTACTGTTGCAGATGTTTGTGTTGAACTGCATGTGATATACTGAGCTCATACCATTCAACTATTTAATGTTATGCACACTGACCATATGTGTGCCTCATATTTGTAGTCATTTACTTATAGAGTTGTGTTATGTCTGAGAAATCATTGGCAAGCTGTGAAGACTGACATTACATTTCCTTCTCTTTCTTTTGGCTGTTCCCCTTAGGGGTCGCCACAGTGGATCATCTGTCTCCATTTCTTCCTGTCCTCTGCATCTTGCTGTGTCACACCAACTGCCTGCATGTCCTCTCTCACCACATACAGAAACCTTATCTTAGGCCTTCCTCTTTTCCCCTTACCTGGCAGCTTCATCCTTGCCATCCTTTTCCCAATATACTCAGCATCCCTCCACAGCACATGTCCAAACCAACATAATCTCACCTCTTTGGCTTTGTCTCCAAATCGTGCAACCTGAGCTGACCCTCTAATATACATATTCCTAATCCTATCCATCCTTGTCACACCCAGTGCAAATCTTAACATCTTTAACTCTGCCATGTCCAGCTCTGCCTCCTGCCCTTTTGTCACTGCCTCCAACCCATATAACATAGCTGGTCTCACTACTCTCTTGTAGACCTTCCATTTCACTCTTAATGGTACTCATCTGTCACAAATCACTCCTGACACTCTTCTCCACCCTCTCCATCCTGCCTGCACTCTATTCTTCACCTCTCCCCACACTCATCATTACTGTGAACTGTTGATCCCAAGTATTTAAACTCATCCACCTTTGCAAACTCTACTCCCTG
Organism: Protopterus annectens; assembly: GCF_019279795.1. Lineage (NCBI taxonomy): Eukaryota > Metazoa > Chordata > Ceratodontiformes > Protopteridae > Protopterus > Protopterus annectens. The sequence continues at coordinate 517,684,499 of NC_056736.1, forward strand.
CATCCTCACCATTCCTCTATCCTCCCTCCCATTCACACATATATTCTGTCTTAGTCCTGCTGACCTTCATTCCTTCCCTCTCTAGATCATATCTCCACCTCTCCAGGGTTTCCTCAACCTGTTCCCTACTCTCACTACAGATCACAATGTCATCTACAAATATCTCATTCAATGGGGACTCCTGTCTGATCTTGTCTGTCAACCTGTCCATCCCCACTGCAAATAAGAAAGGGCTCAGAGTTGATCCCTGATGTAATCCCACCTCCACCTTAAAGGCATCTGTCACTCCCACTGCAGAACTCACTGCTGTCACACTACCCTTGTACATATCCTGTAGCACTCTTACATATTTCTCTGCCACTCCTGACTTCCTCATACAATACCACAACTCCTCTCTAGGCACCCTGTCATATGGTTTCTCTAAGTCCACAAAGAGACAGTGCAACTCCTTATGATCTGCTCTGTACTTCTCCAGCAACACTCTCAGAGCAAACATTGCATCTGTAGTGCTCTTTCCTGGCATGAAACCATGCTGCTAATCACTAATCATCATCTCCCTTCTTAACCTAGCTCTCACTACTCTTTCCCATAACTTCATGCTGTGACTGATCAGTGTTATCCCTCTGTAGTTACTACAGCTCTGCACATCACCCTTATTCTTAAAAATAGGTACCAAAACACTTTTTCTCCACTCCTCACGCATCCTCTCACTTTCCAAGATTTAATTAAACAATCTGGTTAAAAACTCCACTGCCATTTCTGCTAAACACCTCCATGCTTCCACAGGTATGTCATCTGGACCAACAGCCTTTCCATTCTTTATTCTCTTCATAGCTATCCTTATTCCTCCTTGCTAATTCGTTGCACTTCCTGATTCGCCATACCAACATCATCCAACCTTATCTCTCTCTCTCTGTCTCATTCTCTTCATTCATCAGCCCCTCAATGTACTCTTTCCATCTGCTCAACACACTCTTCTCACTTGTGAGTATGTTTCCCTCATTATCCTTTATCACCCTTATATGTTGCACATCTTTCCTAGCTCAGTCCCTTTGCTAGCCAATCAGTACAGGTCCTTTTCTCCATCCTCAGTGTCCAACCTTTCATACAGCTCTTCATACGGCTAATCCTTAGTGTTCACCACTTCTCTCTTTGCCATGCATGTCATCTCCTTACAATCATAGGTTCATAGGTTCATAGGTAGGTACTAGGCTATTGGCCCTAGGGCCTATACAAGCCTAGCCATAACAATTCCCTGGCTATTTCTTCCCACAATATTTACTTCCCTGGACTCCTGTCTACTTTCGTCATCTCTCTGACAATCCCACTTCTTCTTCGCCAACCTCTTTCTCTGTATACTCTCCTGGACTTTCTCATTCCACCACCAGGTCTCCTTGTCCTCCTTCCTCTGTCCAGATGTCACACCAAGCACTTTTCTAGTCGTCTTCCTTACGGGCTCTGCTGTAGTTACCCAGGTATTCGGTAACTCTTTACTGCCACCCAGTGCCTGTCTTAACTCTTCCCTGAACTCGACCTCACAATCACCCTTTTTCAGTTTCCACCGTTTCATCCTTGGTGCTGCCCTCACACTCCTTCTCCTCTTCTTGATCACCAACTTTATCCCACTGACCAATATTCTATGGTACCTAACTACACTTTCCCCTGTCACCACTTTACAGTCTCCAATCTCCTTCAAACTGGCCCTCCTGCATAGGATATAATCCACCTGTGTGCATCTTCCTCCACTCTTGTATGTCACCCTATGCTTCCCTGTCTTGTTCATAGGTTCATAGGTTCATACTAGGCTATCTGCCCTAGGGCATTTATAAGCCTAGCCAGAATGTGTTTGGCTTTCGCCACCCATTTTAAATTTATTTTGCTATGCCCTTTTTCGAGGTTAGTATACTGTGCCTCTGTCTAACAGTGACACAGAAGTGATACCCGGGGTAAACCTACGATCCCCCATCCACTCATCAAGATTCATCTTGAAGAGAGTCAATGAGGGACTCTGCCTAACCTGGACTGGGATTTTATTCCAGAGTGAAGGGAGCCTCTGGGTTATGAATCTGTCCCTCCAGCATGTCCTATTTATTTCAGTGCTGAGGTTCAAGTCCCTCGAGCGCGTAGCTTGATGGGATTTGAATTTTCTGAGGTGCAGCATGTCCATTAATTCTGGGTTGGACATGGCTTTATACGTCAGGCACAGATCGCCTCTGAACAGGCGGTATGCCACTGAGTAGAGCTGGAGTTTCTTTAACCGGGCAGCATATGGCATCTGTTTGAGCTCTTTGATCCTCTTGGTGAGGTACTTTTGGGGTCTTTCCAGTTGCTGCAGGTGTCTGGTAAGGTACATCCCAAAAGGGGCATTGTACTCAATTATGGGCCTGATGAGGGATGAGTAAAGAGGCATGATGACCTCCCCTGATCTAGATGTGAATCCCTTCATGATTAGGTGGGCTATATAAAATGTTTTTCTAACCACTTTGGCCACGTGGTTGTCAAATGAGAGATTGCTATCAACTTGTGTCCCCAGGTCCCTAATTACTTCTGTACTTAATGGATTACCACCTATGTGGTAATTTGTGGGCACTTTTTTGCCAAAGGGGATGACTATACACTTTTTGGCATTTAGCTTGAGCCCATGGCTCTGGCACCAGTTGTCTGTTTCTATGAGGCCCTTTTGGAGGATGCTTGTGTCAGCTGGAGAGTCGATTATGGCACCCAGTTTGCAGTCATCTGCGAACTTGGTCAGCCACAGTCCTTCCATGTTGGCCTGTACCTCCGAGAAATATATACCGAACAAGAGAGGTCCCAGGACTGAGCCTTGTGGGACGACACTTGTAACTGGTTTGGAGTCTGACATGGCTCCAGCAATTCTAACCATGTGGGTTCTGTCCTTGAGCCAGTTTGCAATCCATCTAGTGACATAGGGGTTTATATTTAAGCTGGTGAGCTTATCTATAATGCCAGTGAGGTATTGTATCGAAGGCTTTGCGAGGTCCAGGTAGGCTGTGTGGACCACCTTCCCCTCGTCAATGGCCTTGGTGACTGTTTCAAAGAAATCAACCAGGTTTAAGAGGCAGGATCTGCCCTTAACAAAGCCGAACTGGGTAGGATCCAGTGTTTGTAGGTCCCCAATATCTTTATTTATGAGGTCCATGATGATCCTTTCCATAGCTTTGCAGACCAAGCTAGTCAGGCTTATGGGGCAATAGTTTCCAGGATCCGTTGAGGCACCACCTTTATGGAGAGGGACCACTGTTGCTGTACGCCACTCTTTGGGCACATATCCTGTAGTAAGGCTGAGATTGAACAGTAGTTTTATGTTTGGGTTTAGCTCTTCTTGGAGTTCATGTAGGACGCAGCCTGGGACACCATCTGGTCCCATTGATGCTGTGTTTTTTGCTTTGGAGAGGGTGGCTCTTACCTGAGCATCTGAGATGTCAGGGGGGCAGCACTCTGCTGGGATAGATATTTGCCCTTTTGGTGGGGAGAAGTTTGCTGAACCTGTCAGCTAGGATGTTGGCAATGTCTGTGGGTTTGGTGTATTTTTTGTCATTTTGGACTAATTCTGGGAATTACCACCCAGGTTCCTAACATAACTAAAGAAAGCCTTGTGATTATCCTTAGTGTCCTGTGCAATTTTTCTCTCGAAGCTGGCCTTAGACAATTTTATGTGTGCCCGTAGTTTTTTGCTAATACTGATCAGTGATGCCTTCCCTTTTTGGGATTTTGCTCTATCATTTAGTAGCTTCCTCCTTCTATTGTATAGTTTGTTTATGGCTGGGATCCACCAGACAGGATGTCTGCCATTGGAGGATTGGGTCTTGGTTTTATTTGGGATCGCATGATCCATGCATTCCTGAAGGTGTTCATAGAATGCATTTATAAAGGATTCTGCGGTCTGGGCCATATTTTCCACAGGCCCGGGGGCTTTGAAGGATTCCACCTCAGTTTTGAGGAGTGTGAAATTTGCTTTAGAGAAGTTTTTCACTGTGGTTTTATGGGCAGGGGGTGGGGTCGGGATGTGAATATCCAGTGAGATTAGTTTATGGTCTGATCTTACCAGTGAGGGATACACTTCTGGTCTGGAGCATAGAGTCCCCATGTTGGTGATGATCAGGTCCAGTATGTTTTCCCTCTTGTGGGAGTGGTAACAAGTTGTTCCATAGCATTTGAGTTTATAAATTCTAGGAACCTTTGGGCTAGGGTGTTGGAGCTAGAGTAATGCTCCCAGTCTATGTTTGGGTAGTTGAAGTCGCCCAATATAATGGTGTTTGGAGAGACCTTCATATTTTCCAGAGTTCTCAGGAAGGCCGAGTGGGGTTCCTGGGTTTGGGAGGGTGGTCTGTAGCAGGCTATAAACTGGAAGGCAGTTTTACCCACTGTTAGTTGCACATGGATAGTCTCTGATGCTTCGTGCTTTGCCACCAACCTGGAGGTGTGGGTATCTGTGATGAATATTGATACTCCCCCTCCTTTTGTGGTTCGGTCCAAGTTTTGGGGCTGAAAAGCATGGTATGAGGTATAACCTGGTAGTGCTGGGGTGCTCTCGGGAGCCCTGAACCAGGTTTCTGTTACTGCACAGATATCGATGTTCTCCATGCTAAGGAGAGTTTCTAGTGCGTGCATCTTGAGGTTTAGACTTCTGCTGAGTAGCATTACTCTTAGTTTCTTATCCCTTGTGATACCTATGGAGGTGGGTTTGTCTTTTGAGCCTTGCCTAAAAAAGGCACTATGGGGGTAGCAAGAGCCTTTGCCAATATCAAAAAGCCCAGGGGTGACAGGTGCAAGCCGTCCCTAGCGAAGCATCGTGGCTTGCCGAGCATATCATCCCAAGCTGACAGGCATTGGATCCCCTTTGAATGACACCAGTACTTAAGCCAATTGTTGAAATTGATCATCTTGTCTTCATATTGTGGCATCATTCTTGGTGAGGGTAAGATGCTACTCAAGGTCAGGGTCATACCGGCCTGGGCTACATGCTCAGAGAGCTCCTTTATGTCTCTTTTCATGTAGTCCAGGGAGGTACGTCTCAGGTCATTCACACCAGCATGGACAATGACTGAGTCATATTTGTACTTGCCTTGGAGTGACCTGAGTGCTTGTGTTATGTGGCGGATCCTAGCGCCCGACAGGCTGCTCACCGTGACCCTCTCCTTGTTCAGCCTGGTGCGGGACGTCAGTGTGCCTGACGATAGAGTCACCTATTACAAGTGTATCAGGTGTGTTGTTTAGTCTTAAGGGCTGTGACTGTTTGGCACACTGGCTTTGTGAGATATGTGTTGCACGTGTTTTGTTTTGGGGTAGCGGCTGCTTGGGTGTCTGCTTTTGAGGTCTCTGCTGCTTCGGCAGATCTTTATTTAGAGCCTCCGAGTATGTTTTTGTGTGATTATGTGTTTGGTTTGCTGTCGTGGTAGGTCTATGTGAGACTGGAATTGTAGTGAGTGTGGTTTCCTTCTCCTCCTGACTGGTTATGCCAGTACTGAGTTGAGAGAGCTTAGCCTCCAGTTTGGCTATATGGTTGCATCTCTCACATGTGTTGGAATTTGTTGGGAGGAGGAGAGGGTTGTCTGTGTACATGAGGCAGTTGTAACATTGCCTCAAGATTGTAGTCTTTGCCTCAAGATTAAAATACATATTCAACACAGCCATGTCCATCCTTTTGCAAAACCACTACCATCTCACATTCTGCATTCCTTTACTTAACACCATACCTATCCATCACTTCCACATCCCCTCTGTTCCCTTCACCAACATGCCCATTGAAATCTTCTCCAATCACCACTCTCTCACCCTTGTGTACAGTCATCACCACTTCATCCAACTCACTCCAAAATTTTTCTGTCTCATCCATCGCATACTCAACTTGCGGAGCATATGCACTAACAACATTCATCATTACACCATCAATTTCCAGCTTTATAAACATCACTCTATCCGACACTCTTTTCACCTCCAAAAACAATCTTGGCATACTGTTCCTTCAGGATAAACCTTACACCATTTCTCCTCCCATCCACACCATGATAAAACAAATTGGACCCGCCTCCAATACACCTAGCCTTACCACCCTTCCACCTGGTCTGTTGCACACACAATATATCAACCTTCCTTCTGTCCATCATATCATCTAGCTCTGTCCCCATACCAGTCATACTGCCAACATTAAAAGTTCCTACCCTCACTACCACACTCCTAGCCGGTCTCCTCTCTTCCTGCCATATGAGTGTTGGATATCCTCCAGGGTATGTCTGTGAATGCAAAGGCTAGTGTGCTATCAAATTACTTAAGTGTGTTACAGCAATATTAAGAAAGTGTCACTAATTTGGGCCCATCACCCCCCCCCATGTATGTGTGGCATCCTTCATATGTCCTGCTCTAACAGGTTGAGAGGAATGACTGAGCAGCAAGAGTGTAAATACAGTGTGCCATACTGACATAGAACAGAAATGTGCATCAGGTATTACCTGTGCACATGTATGTATGAGTAGGTGTACTTGGCTGCCTCATAACAATAGACATAGGATGCAAAACATCAGGTAAATAAGCTGTACATGTTGTACATGTGTGTAACCTTAGTTTCTTTGCATCCAACAGAGTTAGATTTCTACAGATACTGGTTGTTGCATTGCCCTGACACACACATGGGTACTAGAATAAGCATGATTATTGGTTTGAAATTGGAGAGGTGTCCAAATGTGTTATGACCTTGTGTCCATGCCTACTACAAACAGCTATATGCCCACCTACATAGCTGTATGGGCTCAGCAATACATTACTTGTAAAGCCTGCCTCCACCAAGGGAGAGTAATCCCCTTTGCTGGACAGCAGCAATACACAAACCACATAATTGGTCACTATATTGGCTGTACAGGGCAAAGTAGGAACAAACACCAACAGGGCAGCAAGTCAACCTTTGTCTGAATGAGCATATAAGGTCACAGGTGGATTACTGTAAGGCTAACTATGAGTAAAAATTGGAAACATCCACCAAGGGAAATCACAAGGCTGTCTTCACATATGTCTGCAATCTCAGAGGCAACAACTCAACACACTCTGTAATGGTGGTCAATTACACCACATACACACACACACACACACACACACACACACACACACCATAGCTATAGCCAACCTGCTGCATACAGGTTTAGGGCAAACGCCACCCCCCTGGCTCACCATCAGTATAGGTGGATATGCACAGCACCCACACCCCTCCCCTCATCATCAGGGAGGAGGTGCATACTGCCCAATCAAAGTCAACAAAAGCAAGTCTCCATGGGACCTGATAATATTCCTGTCTGCATCCTACATGAACTCAGGCATATGCTTCCACCTCCATTACACACTTTATGCAAGCAAAGCCTGAGCACCATTGACATCCCATCTGCAAGGAAGATGGCCACTATCATCCCTCTACACAAATGTTAATGATGAATGGTGATTTATGCAATGTACTGACCCTCATTGGGGGGAACATGACACATCAGGACCAGGAGTGCAATGCAGGTTCATACTCTGCTGATAGATGACAGGGATATGATGTGGTTGTAAGTGGTGGCTAATGATAGGCAATATTGATGTGATGGCACTGTAAATAACTCTGGACAATATCTGAAGTCCTGTGATGTGTTTTCCTGTTTATGTCTTCCAGGTGGCATGCAGCGTCAGCTAGCATATACTGCAGATGAAAATGCAGCCATCACCGATGCCATAATCCAGCACCATGTGGTGCTCTTCAGCCATAGCTGACAAAATCTGCAGAAGAAGACTGCCCTGTGGGATGACTTTGTCCACAGAGTTAACACCTTGGGCCACCTTGGCCACACATACGATCAGGTCAGGCATCCGGCAACTGACCTGATACGTCATGCCTGGCAAAGAGCTGCTACCATGGCCAGGGACCATACTGCTACAGGTGGGGGTTTAGCCACACAAGCCCCACTTACAGCAACAAATGAGCTCCTTGCCAACTTTGGGGTAGCCCCCACACAACAGTCAACACAAGAAACACAAGTCGTGGAGGTGGGTGTCACCCAGACAACAGGCAAGGAGAGTCCAGGTAAGGCCACAGTGCACATCAATTTAATCATGTAGCAGTCATACTGTCTTCTATAGAGTATCTAGATGCATGTGTCAGTTCAAACTGCATTTGTGGGTGGGGTTTAGTAATGCACACAAGTACACATCTATGGACAGCAAACTGTGTACTATCAGAGCTTGTACTGTACCTGTGCAGAAAAGTAGCATTCATCTTGTACCAATGCCAAATGTGAGTCTGCTGACAATACCTCTCCCCCACAACAGCATAGGTTACCTCTGGTCTGGATGTGGGACAGCAGCCTGAAGCCAGTGAGTATGGGATTTTCCTATTGTGGCTCACCAGTACCCCAGGCATGTTAAGGTCATGCATGTGACCATGCACACAACTGTTACTCTCAGCCATTTTGCAATATCTGCATGTTCACTTGTGGTGAGGTTAACTGCATTGCATCACAGTGGTCATCACAGGGGCCTATTTGCAGGAGATGTCAGATATCTGTAGCATACCTCACAACCTGTCATTGCAAGAAATCTGGACAAAGACTGACAAAATGGGGAGACAAAGGTGCAAAACTAGGTACATATTTTATAAATTAGTGTTGTACAGTGCATATAAATGGTGTATATACACCTGTTAGAATGCCAGGTATTTGTGATATTCAAAACTGAGAGCACAATAAAACATTTCTGAACCCTTCCAACCTTTCATATGACCTATAACCTGTACAATTCAGTTATAAAACAAACAAATCTGTTAGGGGAACAATTATGACACATAAAAAATGTGCAAGAAGCTAGATGCATACGTGTGCACAGGTGGAAGCTAATACTGTGTTGAAGCGGCTTTCGATATAATTACAGCATTACGTCTTCTTGGATACACACCTGCCATCAATTACAGAGACTCTTTGATTAACAGCAAATAACAGTCAGCTGTCCTACCAGGATTATCCTAACATTTACTCAGTTGCCTGCTACAGCAACAGCCATAGTTCGCACACAACTTACAAAGCAGCAAAGGGATCTCAATTGTGAAAGGTATCAGCTCAAAGAACAGTACACACACATTTCCACAGCATTGCATATACCATGGAACACAGTGAAGATAGTCATCAAATGGTGGTGAAAATATGGGGAAACAGTGTCATTGCAAAGAACTGGACATCCCTCCAAATGTGTGGAAAAGACAAGACCCAAACTGGTCTGGGAGGCTCCCAGGAGACCTACAGCAACACTACAGGAGTTACAGGAATCTCTGGCAAGTACCACTTGTGTACTACATGTGATAATCTCCTGTATTCCCCACATGTCTGGCCTATGGGGTAGGGTTGGAAGATGGAAGCCTTTTCTCACACAGAACAGCATCTAGGTCTGGCAAATTTCTCAAGAAAAATGCATCATGTCTCCCAAAAACATGTGGGAAAATGAGTTATGGTGTAATGAGCCCAAGGTTCCACTGTTTGGCCACAATACCAAAAGGTTTGTTTGGCACAATAACAACACTGTGCATCAACAAAAGAACACCGTCCCCATGGTGAAGCATGGTGATGACAGTGTCCTGTTTTGGGTTTGCTGTTCATAAGCTGGAAGTGGGCCTTTAGCCAAGGTGGAGGGAATTAGGAACAGTTCCACATTCCAGTCCCTTTTTGCCCAAAGTCTTCATGTGTCTGCTAGAAAGCTGTGGATGGAGAGGAATTACACCTTTCCACATGACAATGACCCAAACCGTACATCAAAATTCAAAAAAGAATGACTTCACCAGAAGACAATTAACATTTTGGAAGGGCCCAGCCACAGTCAACACCTACATCCAATTGAAAATCTATGGGTGCCCTGAAGAGGCCTATGCAGACAAGATGCCCTCACAATCTGACAGAGTTGGAGGGCTTCTGCAAGGGAGAGTATACAAATATTGCTAATTTGAGATGTGCCATGCTGATACACACCTTCCCAAGAGGACTGACTGCTGTTATGAAATCAAAAGGTGCTTTAACAATATATTAGTTTAAGGTTGTGCACAGTCATGCAACCAGCCTATTGTATGTATTTCAACTTTTACATGTTACCCCTTACCAATGTGTTTGCTCTTCAGTTGGATTGCACAAGTTATAGGTCACATTAAAGGTGGGAAATGTTATCACATGATTTCTGTGGTCTCATGTTATATATGAGACAAACCTGGCATGTTAACAGGGGTGTCTACACTTATAATATCCACTGTAAGATTAGAAGGTTGTTAGTGTAACCATTTTGTTGTAACATACATGTACTGCAGGTTCTGAAGTGTGAAAATCAAAACATTTCATTAATTAGTGACACCAGTCCTCATATCATCCCAGTAATGTGTCAGACAAACACAGGATTTATGATGAACAGACCAGAAATATGAGCCACACATGTACACATTCAGGGACACTCTGCACAGCTGAGAGGTATTTTCTTAGGAGGTGCCACTGTGCTATACAGGTGAACAGCAATTAGATGTACATGGGTGCAGTGTTTGCTGCTTGAAGGCCCATCACCTACTAACACTACTCACATATCACAGAGGTGTATATAAGTAGTAACGTTAAGTGGAAAGGGCTGCACTGCATGATGTTGCGGGCCTGTCCAGGGTATATGTAGTAGTCTGACTGTGTTGTGAATGTCACCATTTGGCTATAGTGAGGTCTGCGTAATGCCTGTCTGCCACCTCACGTGTGTGTGTGTGTGTGTGTGTGTGTGTGTGTGTGTGTGAGTGTGTGTGTGTGTGTGTGTAGCAGCAAACGTTATAGTGCAGGTATTAATTTAGATATGTTGTCTTCCCCCCACAGGTTTGGTGGTCGTGGTCCCTCCCACCCAGAATCTGATGTCAGTGTCTCTGCAGACTCTGACAATGATGATGGTCATAGTCAGGCACAGGTGGGGTTGTCAGGGGCTGAATCTGTGGCATGGGTTGGCATCCCACAGTCATCCACAATGCCCTCACACACGGTCACAATGCCCACACATGCCCCGTCCCCAGAAGCCACAGATGATGGACAGTTGGCAGGTGATGGCATTGAACAGGCTAGTGTGATGACTATGGCAGGTGGGAATGTAGACACTGGCCATAGCCAGAGTGAAGGCAAGGTCCCACACAGGTGGATGGACAGGGGTGCACACAGGAGGACTGCTGCTTATCATGCCGCTGTCAGAAGTGCCACAGCAGGTGTCACCGGATGCATGTTTCGGGCTGTCATGGATGTATAGGCACGTAGTGAACACAACACCAGACGAATACTCAGGGTATTGGATGCAACTCTTCCTGATTTATGTGGCAACATACATGACCTTGTTGAGGCCACACTCCAAAAAACTGAGGTCATAAATAGACGGTGGGGTGAGACCTTGGCAATCCTCGACCGTGGCATGTCTGTGTTAGAGTGTGTGGTGGGAGATGAGCATTAACCACATGGATGTAGGTCAGCACCAACATCAGCTGAGAGTCTACGGGGCCATGCACCTTTACACTGATGTAGTGGCAGTGACACCAGCACTACCAAAGGGGATTGCTGTCTATATCACAATGGAGCATGTCTTGGGCATGTGGTCCTGGCTGGTCCCATCAGGGCATGGATCCAGCAGAAAGCAGTCACCATCAGAAAGTAGTACTGCATCTGGCCTGGGCTTGGTGGTGCCAGTGAGACCCCTGTCAGGACCAGTTCACACGTCCATGGCCGGAGATGGTGAAATGGACACCCTGCCATGTACGGTCCACAGCTGTCCAACATACCCCTGTGTAGGGCAGCCACATGGTGTGACTGTGTGCATACATACACACACATATCTGTATCACAGGCAGGTCACTTCCAGACACACACAGCACTTCTGCACAGCCCATCTATAGGATACCCCTCCAAACACACTCACATATGATTTCAACCATATGGCCCAGCCTAGGTCTCTGGCAAACCCACACCACACACTGTGCATATGATGATACCTGTGCCACATCCCTATCATCCATACCATTGATGCAGGGACATGCTGCCCTGCAGACATTACCAACATGGAGTATGGCAAAGTGGAATTACACCAACTGTTTCATTTTTATTTTATTTTTTATTTATTTAACATTTGTTGACCGGGAATGTCCGACTAGGTTCCACAGAGCCTGTTTTCAGCGGTGGCCCGGGGAGAAATGCTCCAGATGCATGTCTTTGGAATGTGGGAGGAAACCGGAGTACCCGGAGGAAGCCCATGCGAACACAGGGAGAACATGCAAACTCCACACAGAAGGCACCCCAGCCGAGAATCGAACCAGAGAACCTCTTGCTTTGAGGCGACAACGTTAACCGCTGCACCACTGTGCCGCCCATAGCTCATAGCTAAGGTACAGCTTTATATATACATTTATCAGGTGTGTATGCATGCAAATGTGTGTGATGGACACAGTTGTCAGACAGTGTGACCTTGCGTACATACCCCTTGTTGCAGGCAGGTAGCCTTCAGACATGTCACCTCAGTGTTGTGTAGTACCACAGGCTCATACATACAGAACAGGTTACTAGAGTACTGTCAGTAGGTCCCTCACAAGCTTAGCCATTAGATTGACCACAACAGACTCACCTGTCAGCACCTGTTGCCCTTGCCATTTCTTTGCCATACACTCAACCCTGATGCAGTTGGTGAGGGCATGCATGGTACTGTGTATGACAGGTTTGTGGTATGTATTCCTGAGTTCACAAGGTGGAACAGGAAGACAACATGGTATACCTTTCATACACACACTAAAGACTGACACAGAGGATGTGCATACAGTAACACAAACACAGCTGGCAATAGACAGATTAGTAAACCTACACATCCACTTTAATGTACTATAGTGCTACGTACACATGACATGTCCCAAATAGATTATATGCGCAAAACATAACCCACTACCTCTTACAACACGTAATGTTGTGAATGCCTTCATGGATGGTGAGATAACCCACAAGAAATAGCAGCTGGAGTCATCTAGTGCTCCTACAAGCCTGGACAAGTGATAGGGTAACAGACGTTGTATCAGCATGATGTTTCAGTCAGGTATGATATCTGATGTTGGCATGTGTGTCACTAAAGTAACTGTGACCTATTTGGCAACAATATCAAATACATGGCCATTGTTAGGGGACACAGACCACATATGGGTTGCAAACATCTGGATATTCCGTAGATATCTGTACAGATGACTGGTATGGCCTGTACAATGGATTAACATGCTGCCTGTGAGGCAGATGGCATTAACACACTATATAAAGTAATGCCATCTGGAGGTGGATGGTACACACATCAAAATGGTATAACCCACACAGGATATGATTTTCACACAAAGACAGACACACAGTTGCCAGTATTAAGATTAGAACCTCTGCCTATCTAGTTATTTCTACTATAGTGTTACGCAGTTATCAGACACACCATGGAGCTTATATGATTTCACCTTGTCCCAAGGTACTTCTAAGATGAATGACATCAGCAGGCCTTGTAAACTAGGGTGATGGGAAGTATACAGGGTGGTACACAACTCAAAATGGTATAACCCGTACATGATATGATTCTCATCCAAACACACATACACACACACACACACACACACACACACACACACACACACACACACACACACACACACACACACACACACACACACACTTACTTGCCAGTATTGAGATTAGAACCCCTGTCTGTCTCGTGATTTGTACTATAGTGTTACGCAGTTATCGCACGTGCTGCAGAGCTTACTGGGCTGATAACTGGCCAAAGGTGCTGATAAGGGGAATGACATCAGCAGTATTGATAAAGTAGGGCACTGGGTGGGAAACATATCAAAATACTTCTTTCTACAAACATACACACTTAGACACACACACACTTATACATCCACACACACATTTGTTGGATCTGAGAGTAGAAACCCTGCCTAGCTACTTATTTTTACTATGGTATTACCCAGTTATCATATGGGCTACAGAGCTTATTGGGCTGACAACTGGCCAAAGGTGCTGATAAGGGGAATGACATCAGCAGGATTAATAAAGTGGGGCACTTGGAAGTGTTTGGGGAATGACATCAGCAGGACTGATAAAGTGGGGCACTGGGAAGTGTTGTGGGTGGGAATGGCCTAAAACTGTTTCACCTACAAACAAACACACACTCCCTCACTCTCGCACACATAACTGTCACACACATACACACACACACACACACACACACACACACACACACACACACACACACACACACACACACACACACACACACACACAATTGCCAGTATTTAGATTAGAACCTCTACCTATCTAGTTATTTGTACTATAGTGCTACGCATTTATCGCATGTGCTACAGATCTTATAGGGGTGATAGGTGTCCAATGGTACTTTTAAGGTGAATGACAGCAGCAGATTTTGTGAAGTAGGACAATGTAAAGTGTACTGAGTGGGAACATTCTTCTAAAACTTAGACCTACAGAAACACACACACACAGGCAGGTGATGTGATATTATAAACCCAGCCTCAGTACTAATACACAATGGGGCTCACCTTTTATGCTGGCACGTGCAACTGTTTACAGCTGTTATGCCACTGTCCACAGCAGGACATCACTGTATGCCATTCAGGGTTTCCATGTGTGTGACTCACTCTGTCTCTGTGTTGCCCCTGTGTCTCCCTCTCTCTTTATCACTGTCTGTCTCTCACTTCCCCACATCTATGTGTGTTTATGCTTGATATATGTTATCTGTTGCCCATATATATATCTGTGTATCACATACAACAGATGCGGATATATCACATATGGGCCACCTACAGCTAGCTGAGGGTAATTCTGTCTGATGTGTGTGTGGGGACAGTTAAGTTGTACATAGCTGTCTGTATGCACAGACATATATACACAATACAGTCATATAGTCCGATGTGGGCTCCAACATGTCCTGTGATTCTCTAAGTGTAGGAGCATACCTACTGTGACCTTCTATAGTTTGAGTGGGACTGCATTCCAGAGATAAGTGTACTCCAGTCCGGGGTTTTGTGTGCTACAGCCATACCTCTCAGGAGTACACAGGACTTTCCTCGGGGTACTGGGTTTGTTTAGCAGATATTTTCTGACATATCTGTAGTCTGACACTGCAATGTATTGTGTCATTACCTAGTGTCAGACATCCTCAGATCATCACCGTGTTTTACCAGAGGAATACTAGTTGTATCATGCATAGACCAATATTATGAGGGCTGCTATGCACATTCTTACCCAACAAGGCCAGTTGTGAGGTGTGGCTACAGCCAGTTGAGTAATGATACACTGTGTAAACAGTACAGCAACTTGGTGATATACTGACTGGGGATCTCCTGCTTGTGTGGTATCTTTCTAACCTGAGATGTCATATTCTTGTGTGGCCATACCTCTCACCTGTACATTTTTTGGCAGATTGTCCAGGTGTTTGGCTAGAGGTTTCATCCTGTCTACGTAAACTTGTGTTTTTATGGCAAGTTAGTTACATATAATTGAAGAGTGATGTCACAAAATAATGACAGATGTTGCTGTTTCAGACTACATAACCTTCAGACAATTCCCACTACTGCAAAACCTTCAACCTACCAACCTTCTCAGTATGTAAGGTCGATATTTACAACACATGCCTATCATTGTGCCATTGTTCCACTTTTATTACTGCCCTTGTCCAGATGTCTTACTGTCAGAGGTTGAGAGTTGTGGGTATGGGCATAGAGTGCATTCTACTGTGCAGGCACATCCATTATATGTAAAAGCAAACATAAAAAAAAAGAATTGTTGAAAATAACCACTGGCAACAGTACCAAAAAGCACTATATTCACAAAAGCCTTAGCACCTCAGCTGCACAGCCTTCAAGAAGTCCATTATATGTGTAGTATATTCCACATAGCACTGTGACTGCCAGGTATGTCAGTAGCAAAGCAGTAGGTGTCATTGATATGCATAATAGTTGGCACTGCAGTTATCTGCACATGGCCCTGTCAAAGACAGCACTGTACCTAGGGCACTACAAGACAACTGCCAGGAGAATGTGCTGGCCAGATCCTGACAGTATTAACCACACATACACATAGCTCATTAACCCCTGCATATTGTGGACATACAACATGTTTTCATGTGTATTGGGACAGCCCTGCCAATGTGTGATATGCTGTTATTTCCCTACAAACATACAGTTGTGATGAATGTCAGATGTGGGAGTCATGATAGCTACCAGGGATGACAACACACACATTCATGATAAGGCCCTAGGTATTGCACATGACCTGGCAGTTGATGGAAGGGAAGCCCTTGTGGTTTATGTAGACCCTACTGTGTTCAACAGGTGGTGCTTTGATGTAGATGTGCGTGCAGTCTATTGCAACCAGTACCTCTGGGTATTTTGCTACACGGTGGAGGAGACGCATATTGCTGGTCCTCTCCTCATGGGTGTTGGTGAAGTAAATGTGCTCACCGGCATGTGTTAGCATGGCATCCAGGAACTGGTGGAGTACCCTGGATGCAGATGCCTGTGAGACCCCCATGATGTCCCCAGTAGGTCTTTGGAAAGTTCCTGTAGCTAGTATTCTTAAGGCTTCACATACCTTGGTATCCACTGGGATGGGTACCCTCTGTTGGCTCTGGGTCTGAGTTGAGGCCGGCACAGCTTGATGATTTGCTGCAGTATGTCTCTCTCCACCCTGTAGCACTCTACTATCTCCAGATCATGTAGCCCCTGGTAAGTTACCCAGGGTCTGAACACTTTTCTCCTCCTACTCGGTCTGTGGCAGTTGTCAGCATTATCCTCCTCACTACCCTCAGCCTCTAGCACATACTGATGGATCAAAACAATGGCAGCCCCTAACATTTTTCTGGTTAAAATTCCCCCACATGTGTACACCAATGGTGCAGAGTTTGTGGGAAAAAAACAGACTGTAAAGTGTTTACATACTTTATATTGTTGTGCTGCAGATGCTGCCTGTATGATTGGCTCTCTATGATGCATCCCACCTGCTAGCTATGCAATTTGTACTTGATTGCTTTTATTCTGCTATTTTCCTTTTTTTCCTTTTTTCCTTTCCTATTTCCACCCCTATTAAGCCCCGAGGTGTGCCGCGCAAATCCGGTGCCCAAATGTAAACAGTCTTGCTATTTCTGGTTTTTTTTGTTTTGTTTTGTTTTGTGCACGCCACACAAACCCAATTAGCTAATGTAAACACTGAGAAATGGCCCTTCCTGGACATGAACACTCTCTTCATTTCATGGAATAAGTCAATACAGCCTCAGACACAGCCACTTGCTTAGCTATGCTTAGCTATGCTTATCTAAGGGCCATGGAGCTCCAATGTGCTTACATCATGCATGACACACACCCTTTTTTTATGTCTGCTGCTCCTCCTGCTTACATGATCGTGTTCTAGTATCTACATGGTTAGGTGCAGTTTGGCAATTAGAATATTTTTGTGATTCAGTAAATTTTCCCTCATTTGCATACCCCACTGCCTTAGTCCCTAGTTACTGCACTACCCCAGAGCCTTTCCCCTTAGCAACCACTGTTCCCTGGCATTGTTTTGATTCTGCATGCCATAGACTATAATGGCAAAATGCAGATTTCCCTTAAAATTGTGTTTTCACATTTATTTTTATTTTCGGCACAATCCTGTTTGCGCGACACTGCCCTATGCTTAAACAGCCGAGATCAGCCAAAAAAAAACCTTTTATTTTTAGAAAAATTAAACACTTTTCCATGCCAATGGCCATATATTTGGCCATTGGCATGCCTAAAGAGTGTAATGCATGCCTTTATTTGAGCTGTCATGCCTCTGTTTTAATTTTTGCAGAATGTATTCGGCTAGTAGCCAAATACATTTCTGCAACTAACACTATTCTTGCACGGATGCCTACCTTCTTGCTGAATCACTAATTCACCTCATTTGCATGGTTTTCACCAGCAAATGATGTAATTAGCATTATGCAGTGGTGTCCATGCAGGAATAGTGTAGGCAGGCTAGTGTACGCCAGAATAGTAGTTTACTGGATTGCTCAGTCGGTGGCCATATGCAGGAATGGCTACACTGTTCCTCCACAGAGATTTCATTTTATTGAATCCCAGGGACTGTGTTTAATGTGATTTATAAAATTCAGTTTAAAACCTAGAAACTAAAGAATACTACCACTATAAAAATAGTTTGTGCTGAAGTGTTTGCCATTTGTACTTCTTTCATAATCCCTATGTCTCCAGAGATATGAACATTTGTTTGCAATGTGGGGTCATAATTTGATTCTGTCAAAAGGCTTAGGCTCCACCCATTTGAAGTTACAGTGCAAACTTCCTGAGCTCATTTAGACAGAATGAGTTAAGGTGCTCATATAATAGCTAAAATAAACAAAATCATGTCTTGTTTTATTAAACTTATCAAACCTATTAGAATGTGTTATTCTTGTTATGTATAAATTGTTTATAAGACTTAATTTAATTTTTATTTAACATTTATTTACCGGGAAGTCTGACTTGGGATGAAGCCAATTTAATATAGTAGTTATCAATTTTTCAATCCATCTGGATGCTTGGAATTATATGCATATTAAAAAACACATTTACCAATATTTCATTTTTCAATAAATCAGTAAGTTGTAAAAGCAGCATGTTTTTTAATGAGGCCTACAGTAAATGTTAAAAAATGCTTTCACTACAGAAGTGCTTTGTCAGATCTGTCTATCTGGATAGGAAGGTGCATTCCAGGTAATGATAGTGAACCCATCAGAATGGAAAATAAAAAATAAACATGAAAAGGAAAAAAGTAAATAAATAAATAAATAAATATTTAAGACCAAAACATTATATTGGAGGTGGTCTCTCTAGGTTTACCAAAATGGCAGTTATGCTGTATCTGGGTTGTTTTTGCCATGCCTGCAAATGTACCTACCTTAGCTGTTCAAAGGCCCGAGAGCCAAGCTGTGGCAGCATTTCAATAAAGAGCTTCTAAATATTGTAGGTACCTGGTGCTAAGAATGAAATGGGGGGGGGGTTATTGGGCCAAAGAGGAAACAAATCAGCTTGTCTTAAAAGTAAGGTGTTTAACGTTAGTGGGTAGGTGTAGGTCTAAACATAACCCTTTGAGTTTAAGCTGATTAGTCCTTTCAGGCAATCCTCTCAACTGTATCAAATTCCTCAGCATTTACCAGTTTTGAGGGCAAACTAATGGGGTGCCACACATTTCTGAGTGGCCCCTTCAATTCCTGATTTTTTTATTTGCATTTACAATTTTAAGTTATGGCTGACATCGTGTGTGATGACACCATCCTCATGAGCATGTTAGACTGTAACAACTGTTAGTCCATCAATGTTCTAATTGAACAGTATCAACATTTTAAAAAAGTATTCATGATTTATGGCTCGTCTTGTGACCTGGTTGGTTTGCTTATGTCCTTGACTCTTGAGGTAACAAACTGAGACTCATATCCACCACAGCTTGCAGGTAATTGTTATGTGGTGTACTGACACACACAAACAAACACGCTCACATGCACACTACATTTTACTTATTTATAAATGTTTGCTGACAGTATCATAAAGAAGAACATACCCAATTCACACATGGACATGCCTACTGTGCAAATAACACATTAGGAGGGTTGTAGAGCTGGTTTGTTGCCACGGTGACTTGTTGGTAGCATAAAGTACAACTGTTCCCATTCGGAAGTTTTACAGAGCTAATTCAATGGTAAATCCATTACTGGGATGGGAGGCTCAAGCAGCATGATCACTAAGGATCTACTCTCTGAATATCAGGTAGGTTAATGCAAGATTCAAGATTAGTTTCTGCCTGTCCCATTGATCTTTAAGATTGCAACCTTCTGAGAGGCCCTCAGTAGGATATTTCTTACATATCGTTAGATTTTGGAGGACATATCATATTCTCGGTCCCAACTAAATCAAAAGGTGTATCTTCACTTGATTACCATTATAAAGAGTTTCTAGTTCTGTTGTTTATGTTATGTTTATGTGTTTGATGATAGAAGCTTGATGTAGTATTTACAAGAAATTTAGAAAATATTTCTTGCTAAAACAGCAGGGCATTTTCCATTTTCACGCTGTTTACACCTATAGGGCAAAACTATCCTGATTGAGACTTGCACGAAGAGGGGCAGTTTGGAAAGGGGCTGGTGGTGAAGGATGTGCCTTTGATTATTTTTCTGTGTAGCATTTGTTAACTGTTTTGTGGTGTGCAAATACATGAATTTTGTGGTCTTTGTGTGTACTGTAATTGTGTTGGGGAGAGTCACTTGTGATCAGCCCACTGACTTGGCTGACTTGGGTGGTTATTTTCTAATAAATGTTTTAGCAATGGCAGTGCCGTTTTGGTTTTAACATCAATTATATTATTTTCTTTGTGCATTATTTTAAGAAATCTGGACAAAGCCAAAAATAATGGTGGACAAAGGCCCAGACATAGGGACAGATTTTAAATATTGCTCATGTCAATGCAGATATTTGCTAGAATAACAGGTTTTGCATTATTATGTATTTTCTGAGGGATATAAAGTCTGACTTCAATCTTCATGTTAGTATCCCACAATTCAAATAGAGTGGGTGGGGTTACATGATTATGTATGCCAATTTTATGTTAATCAGCATCCTGATTTTTGGCCAGTTGTACCTACTTTTCATGGGCGTCTGTCCAGATTTTTGATATTTCCAGGTTGAGAGGTATGCATCCAGGCTGTGCAAAAAAAGGAAGAACCATTGTGTTTTCTTGAAAACCCCTTGAAGGATCACTGAATGTGAGGGTAAAAGTGAACCCTCCATGTGCCTTGGATCAACCTATGAATGATTACAAACCATGGTCACACCACATATGTGTGGCGTATTATCAAAGCTGGAGAAGAATTAACGGAGGCTTGGGGGAGGAAGTATGAGTGCTAAATGGAGGAGTCACTATTATATTTATTTTTATCTTTATTTTATTTTATTGTTATTTTAGTATCTACCGAATGGTCATTCTAAAATGCTGAGATCCATAAAGTCTGATTGTGGTGTTCATGTGCTTTAAATAAAGTTGTGAGTAATTTCCAACTGCGAGCCATTGACGAGTGTGTAGCATCTTAATAAGACAAACAGACATCAAGATTTAGATTATGTTTAAAAGGCAATGTGCTGTTCAGCTTCTAACTTCCAATTTATAACCACTAGCTATCCACGTGTGTGTGATGAGACAAACGAAATTTAGCTTCTGTTTGAAATGCAGTGTCCTGTCAAGCTTCTAACATAATCTTACTGCCTAACTTATTGCTAAATTTTATTGTGAGCCTGAGGGGAAATCTAAGATGAATATAGGAAAGCACACTATGTGGGGGTGTGGGGGTGGGGGTGCAAAGGAAAATGGGATGTTATTAGGCCAAGCAGCCCTCATATCCATATCTAACAAATACTAAGACAGAGGGAGCACACATTGTGTGCAGTGTATGTACACAAATAACTACATTTTAAAAATCAAGGGATTAAATGTGAAATATGGTCATGTAGAACTGTGTTATCACTGAAAATAAAGTTAGCAAAAGAGTTGGAGTCAGGGTGAACAGCTAATTATTTTACTGTCTAGCTGCACGAAAATCGGTAAACTGAGAGCTATCAAAATCCCCACTGCTACTTTCTGTTTGTGTGTGTGTGTGTGTGTGTGTGTGTGTGTGTGTGTGTGTGTGTGTGTGTGTGTGTGTGTGTGTGTGTGTGTGTGTGTGTGTGTGTGTGTGTCTACTTAGGGGAGGGGGAATAAAAAGTAGGACCAGAGACAGGTGGTGGTTAAATGTTGTGGACAAACCAAGGTACAGAACCAAATAAAATATAGCATATAGGAGGTGAGGTATCTTGTTCTGCATATAGTCCATTGACTACATCAGGAGATTCACGCCATTATTAACTAGGTTAAATTAATAATAAAAATTAAGAGAAAAGGCAAAAGAAACAGTATGAAGTAAGAAGATCAAAACTTGAAAATTAGGGATTAAAAGAGTGAATCACTACATTATTATTTTTTGAGTCCATATAAACCAGAGATCCTGGGAAACAGAATGACAACTGAACATTAAGCTTATTACCCATTGAGTCCATATCAACCTAAAGTCCTGGGGAACTTAGGGATCCAGAAATGTGTTATAGTTCAATAGTATAAATGAAGGTCCAGTTTTCTTAGATCAGTATGCAGTTAATTGACACTGATATATTTAGGCCAGGGTATTTGTTGGCTTGGAGCCTGATATGCCATTCAGGTTCCATTTTTTCTAGTCTGTCATTGGTTTTGCCTTCATATGGATCTCTGGTTAGCTGTTCGATAATGAGGAAGCAAAACCTGTTGTGGTCTGGCTTATGCTTTGCATTCTTCATTAAAGCACTTTAGTTGAGTCCTGTGTGATGCCTGTATAATGCCTTGCAATCTACGTTTTAAGTGTATTGATTGTTTTGCCAATATAAAAAGCCTGGCATTTTTGGCATTGTGCTCTATAGACCACAAACTCAGTGCTGCAGTTTCCATTGGATTTACATCTTTATCATTTTTTGTTATAAGTACAGTAAAAAACATCTCTGCCATTCATATATTGGAAATACCTACAATAACATGGACCGCAAGAGAAGATGCTTCATGGAAGCTCTGGGGTTTTGGGGTTGCTATTATATTCAACAAAGTCCCTAATATTCCTCTTCCTTCTGATGGTAAACCTAGGTTAAGGTGGAAATATTTTGCTGAGTGTGTTATTGTCCTGGATAATAATACAATTTTTGGTGATGGTTTTCTTGAGCTCTTGAAAGTCAGTAGAGTATGCCATAATCAGACCGATGTTGTGTTTGTCCCTGTCATTGCTCTTTTTCCTGAGATGCCTGTGTGGTCCTGGGTTGTGGAGGTTGATGTTCCCAGGAAAGTTCAAATCCATAGTTTTGCTAAAAATAATTGGGTCTAGTATTACTGTTATGAGTTTTGAGCTGTATCCTCTGGTAAGAAAGTCCTTTAATAAGTCTATGATGCTCCTTCTAAAGTCATCTAGTTCTTTAGAGACCCATGCCATCATCAAGCCTTGGGATTTGATGATGTTTGTTTTAGCCTTGAAGGGATGCATGCTACTTTGGTGCAGAAGTAGGATAGCTGTTGTAGGTTTGCGGTGTAAATTGTTGGTAAGTTTGTCGTTGACAGATGATTTGCTGACCTGAATATCAAGGAAATTTACTGTTTATTGTAGTTAGTGGTGAGTTTAAGGAATTGGGTGGATTTGATGATATATTGTAGGCGCTCTCCAGGTTGGGTCTTGTTCTGTTCCAAATGATGAAAATGTCATTGACGAATCTCAAGTAGCATCTCATTCTTTGGAGATGTGTGGAGTTGTAGATGTAAACCTTTTCCCCATTTCCCTAATGCAGTATTTCCAAGGCTTGGGGCAATGGCCATGCCCATGGCTATGACATTGGTTTGTCTGAAGTATCTGTCTCCAAATTTGAAATAGCTGTTTTCCAGGAAAAGCCTCAGTAGTCTGCTCAAGATTTCAGTTTCCTCCAGGGGACTGTTCCAAAGGTCTTGGTATGCTTCAATAACTGCTCTTACACAGTAATCATGGGGAAAAATGGTGTAAAGAGCTTCTACATTGATGGTGACAAGGATCTTGTCAGCAGTCAGAGGAATGGCCTTGACTTTCTTTAGGAAATCTCAGGTATGAAAGATAAATGATCTGTTTTTCTCTGCTAAAGGCTTGGTTTGGACTTCTAGTTATATGGAGATGGGCTCAGTGATTCTTCTTCCACTCGCAATAACTGGTCTGTGTGGGGGACCTTGGATCCTTTTATGGAGTTTGGGGATACTAAAGAAACAGGGGACCCTTGGATGTGAGACTTGAAGGGATTCAAATAAATTGTTATTCTTTAGTCTCTCATCACTGAGATAAATGAGTTCTGTGGTAATTGTCATGCATCTGTCCTAATAACACCAGTACTGCTTTCTTGTAGAATCTTCCATTTGTAAACATGGATAAAATCTTCTCATTGTAAAAGGTGGTGTCAGTGACAAGGATGCCACCTCCCTTGTCTGCCTTCATCATTCTTCTGGTTGGGTCTCTGCTTAAGTTTTTAAGAGCTGAAAGTTCCTTAGGTTTAATATTCTAGAATTTCGTCTTGGGGGGGGGGGGTATTTTAGGATCTTGCAGATATCATCTTCACATTTGCTCTTAAATTATATGATTGTGGGGTTTGGGGAAGGACAGACGCTGCTGTTTTTTTTTTCATTTTTGGGGATCTGCATTTCCATGGGGTTCCAGTTTTGTGTTTCTTTATCGTGAAAAAAGATTTTCAGGTTGAGCCTCCATTTTAACAGTTTCAAGTAGATAATTGTCTGGGTTAAGCTGCTTCTTTGCTGAGGGATCTTATTCAAGTGTAACCTTGACCAGTGGATGGGAAATCGGAAATTCACCCCAGGTCTAGCACCTATGTCCCTAATGGACAGAGGTATTACAGATACCCCTTAAAATTAATTTTAAGGCTCAAAAACATTTGAGATATGTTTGGGATGCGTGGCTTGGCTTATAATGGCTTCAGTTGTCATTAGTCTAGTATATACCCAAGAACCTGAGAACCAGATTTGAAATTAAGTGCTGGCAGGGTGCTTTCTATTGTAAAAGGAAACATTAAAGGTCAAGTTAAATGTATGTAATGCATCATATTTCAAATAAAAATATAGTGGCTTCTCTTTTAAATTCCAGAGTATTGTTTCTTATCATAGTTTCCCTATAAATTAAAATGGCACTCAAAATGGGAATCAGAATAGTCAGACACCAGTGGGGCCATCCTAGAAGGCAATACGAGAGTTTCTAAATGTATCTAAAATCCTGCTGGGGGCAGTGATTGTTGTTCCTGATTACATATTATGACATACAGAAAAAAAGCAGGTCAACATATAAATGTCACATAAGGCAAGTACTTAAGTATGCTAGTAGGGAGTTAGTAGAAACATGCTAGTGAGGTAGCTAGAAAATGGATATTTATTTCCAATTAAGCTAGTGATCAGATGTACATATAAATGCTTGTGTGTATACATTTTGTTAGTTATAGTAGTGTTGTTTGTCCTCAGTATAATTGGAGCGAGGTCTAAATAAAATTTAATGTCTGTACATGTAATTTTATTTGAACAGCATATTAATTATACATATGTCAAATAAAACTGCATTAGGTTAAGAACTCAGGGTTTTTTTTTTCAATAATTTTTATTTTTATTTTTACATTAATAAATGTCACAAATAAAAACTATCTTACAACATGACCGTATATATATATATATATATATATATATATATATATATATATATATATATATATATATGTTATACATTGATGTCAAATACCACAAGATATAGGTCGTACAACATATCTATTTACACTATGTACATAGATGCTTTCACTGTTAGTTCCACAGTTACATAGACAGCATATACATTCATAATATCCAAGTTATTATTTAATATCTGAACTTGTATGTGTTCTTTGGTTCCATTATAGTGTATTTCTAAGTTGCTGTGTGATGAATTATGCTAATATGATATTAAAGGTTTGTTCCCAAATCTCTCTGGATTTCATGTTTTTGTTTCTTTTATCTGTTACTATTTTATGAGCTAAAAGGTGTTGTATAGCTACTTGTTTAAAACCCTCCCAAGAGATATTTATCGTATCTAGCCATTTAAAAGCTATATACAGTTTCATTAGTAGGAAAATTGTTAAAAGTGTATTTGCTTGTTTTCTTGGTATGTTGGGTGGGAGAATGTGTAATAGAGTGAATTCCCAAGTTAATGTTGATGTTTGATAACCTGTTTTTTGTAATTGTACCTTGAGAGAGTTCCAGAGTTTATAGACACATTTACAGCTCCAAAATACATGGATTAAATCAGCTATCTGGTCCTTACAGTGTGGGCAGAAAGGTAATTTTGACGTGTTAAATTTGTGTAGGATTGCAGGTGTAAAATAAGCATTATTATTGATCATGAGCTGAGTGTATGCTAACTTTTTGAGGGGTATAATCTTCAGTGTTAGATTGATTGCCTGGCTTATTTGCTGATCATCGATGGATGGTTTAATTTTTCTCCAGTAGTTAGAGAAGAGGAGGTCTTTCTGGTATTTGATTTCATTTATCATTTTATATGAATTAGTAATAGTTTTCTTTGTTGTGATAATAGTTTTCCAAAACCTGCTACAAGTTTCTATGTCACTATTGGTCATAGTAACATTTTGGAGGTAACTGGAACAGAGTTCTTTGATTTGTCTTAGGATTATTATGTGTGATTTAGGGACGTTTAAGTTGGTCCTCATTTCTTGTATTGAACAGTTAAGGTAGGGATAAATATATTGGATTGTTTTATCTTTCAGTCTGGGAAAAGGGACTAAGTCCAGCATCTTATTGTTTATTTTTAAATTTAAGAACTCAAGGTTTTTAAATTCTATTGAAAATTGTTACTGCGATAATATTGCATCTGCATCTCAAGATAGTGTAATGTCTGCTGTCAATGCATCAGTCCCCAGGAAAAGTCTGCAAAACTGTTACCTTTTTTTCTAGATAATGCTTAAAGGCATATGCATGTCTCAGTAACAAAAAAAAAGTGGTATGTGTCTTGGCTGTGTGAAAGGAGGGTATTTGTATGTGACTATATATCTGTGTATCTGAGTGTCTGTATTTGTACACATATGTGCATGCATGCATGTGTATGAGTGTGGGATGGAGAGGACAGATTTCTCTTTGCCCTGTGGCTTGGATTTCAAATATGCGCATTTGTAATTTTAAAATTGAAATTAAGGCCAGTTTTCCTAGTTATTTGTGCAAATGTGATAGAGATAATCTTGATGTTTATGAATGAGCATAATGAAGATGAGATTCATAGAGGCCATTTATGCTAATGTGAAATGCCTGAAATATAATGAGATGCAAATAAGAAATTTTGTAAAGCAGTGTATGCTAATGAGGTGTTCTGGCAATTCATATTCCAGTATCTGCATGATATGCACATCCCTTATTAAATATGGTGCTTCACCTTTCATACCTGAATTGCAACCCATGAACTTACCCCCAAGCATCCCTTCAGTAGTTTGTCCAAGTATGAATAAGCAATTCATTGACACACAAATGTATTATTCCATCCAGCTACCCCTTCAGTAGCTTGCCTAAGTATGCACAACACTAAAATGACATAAAATAAATTATTTTGCCTGTGATCACTTCAGCAGTTTGTCCAAGTATGCACAAGCACCAAAATGAAACACTTCTCCCACCAGTCTTTTCATCATTATGTCCAATTATGCACAAGCACCAAAATGAAACACTTCTCCCACCTATCACTTCGGCAATATGTCCAGGTATGCACAAGCACCAAAATGAAACATTTCCCCACCAACCTTTCAGCGGTATGCCCAATTATGCAATTCCCCCATTGATCCTTTTAGCAGTATGTCACGCTATGCACAAACACCAAAATTAAGCATTTCCCCCAACAATCCCTTAAGTAGCCTGCGCATGTATGCACCATCATGTCCCTGACACCAAATAAAACACTTACCCCCAAAGATCCCTTCAGTTGTCTACCCATGTATGCACAAGCATGTCTGCAACACCAAATGAAATGTTTCTCCTAATGATCTTCCCATGCATGCACAACACTTCAATGACTCCAAATTAAGCATTTCCCCAACAACCCCTTTAGTAGTCTGCCCATGTATGCACAAGCATGTCCCTGACCCTAAATTAAACATTTCCCCCAACAAACCCTTCAGTAGGCTGCCTCTGCCCATGTATGCACAAGCACATCCCCGACACCAAATGAAATGTTTTCCCCAATGACCCCTTCAGTAATCTACCCATGTATACACAAGCATGCCCCTGACACCAAATGAAACGTTTTTCCTTCCTCTCACAACTCGGTATTCTCCTGTTGAATTGCTGCTTCCTGGCATAAGTTCGGGGTCATTTACACATTTGGTATGCAAATTATCTCATTACGGATTCATCTTTATGAATCCTACTGATGGGTAAACATGCAATGCCCTATATCTGTGTATCAGATTCCCCTCTATCACTAATAACTTAAGCATATTACTCTTTTGCTATGGGGAGGCGTGTTTATAAAAATGCCTCTGCATTTACATATTCATCCTGAAAGTCTGTGATTTGCAACCCCTCTTTATGGATTACTGCTAGAAAAATGCGAACCCCTAGACTATGAATACCAGCCTAAGTATTAAGTAAGGCAAACAAAAGTGTTTTTAAGAATTTTGAACTACTGACAAAACTTCAAAGGCAAATTATAAAATGAGTATTAATGATAAGCATTGTTGAATCATTGTGGAGCCTAGAAATGTTGTTACTACAGTATAAAATAGTTACCAGTGTGACAATGGTTAATTCTTTCAAAACTGTTCTTAAACAAGTAAACAGTGTGCTACATTATAAAACAGCCAGATGCCACATTTATTCAGAAATGAGCTAAGACCTGAAAAAAAACAGTAAAGTATAACATTCAATGAGAATGAGTTAATACTAAGCTGCATTATGTAATTTAGTTCTGAGATGAAATTAAAAATAGATGACCATTATGAAAGGCAGAGTGGAAAATTGTAGTGTTTGGAAATAAGTAGTGACTTTAAGTATCTGGCAAGTGAAGCTGCCATTTTCGTATGTCACATCGCAGCTTGAATGTTTCAGTTTTTAAATGTAAACTGTCGATAGTTTTTACTGTATTCTTGTTTCACTTTCCATATTTTCTAGTAGCAACTACATTATGAAGGTGTGCTTGTCTGTGGCATTATCGTCAACAACCCCCTTTTTCCATTTTCCACATGGGTCAGGATGCCATGTCAATTATAGCCACCTCTCTTGATTCAGTGTCACTCTTCTACCTTATTTAACAGTCATGACTGACTGTCATGAGTTTTCTGTCACACACTGCATTCATCTCTTTGTTTGACATCCTCATCTCTTCTTGCCTTCTTCCTGTCTCTCCTGAATCTTCTTAATGAAATCATCTTTTGTTTTCCTGTATGTGTGCCAGAGTGAGCGTAATCTGCTCTCTTTGACTTTCGCTGCAGCTGGAGCTATTTCTGCACTGATGTCTTTGTTTCTTCATCTGTCCTATAGAATGCTTCTTGCCACCTATTTCAGGCACTTCATTTCCATCACTGCATCTTGAGCTTCCTCAACCACTCTGCCTTCTCTGCCCAGGTTTCTGGACCATATAGAAGTACTGGCCACATCACTTAGGTTCATAGGTAGGTACTAGGCTATCGGCCCAAGGGCCTACGTAAGCCTAGCCAACAAAGTTCCCTGGCTTACGCCACCCAAGAAAGTTATTTTCCTGTGCCACTGTCGAGCAGACACACAGAAGTGATCCCGGGGTGTATTTCCTATTTCCCATCCACTCATCAAGATTTTTCTTGAAGAGTACTAATGACGAACTTTGCTTGACATAGATGGGTAGCCTGTTCCAGAGTATGGGAAGTCTCTGGGATAGGAATCTATCCCCCCAGCATGTCCTGTTTATTGTGGTGACAAGGTTTAGATTCCTAGAGTGTGTAGCTTGGAGGGATTGGGATTTCTTTAGGTGTAGCATGTCCAACAGCTCTGGGTTTGACATAGCATTATATGTTAGGCAGAGATCACCTCGGAGTAGGAGATATGCTATGGAGTAAAGCAGGAGTTTTTTGAGGCGGTCAGTGTAGGGCATTTGTTTGAGGCCAGTAATCCTCTTTGAGAGGTACTTCTGTGGCCTTTCCAGCTGCTGCAGATGTCTTGTGAGGTACATTCCAAAAGGGGCGTTGTACTCTATAATGGGTCTAATAAATGTCGAGTAGAGGGGAACGATGACCTCTTTTTTTCCTGGATGAGAACTCTTTTATGATGAGGTATGCCACGTAGAAGGACTTCCTGACTACTGTGGCGATGTGACTATCAAAGGAGAGACTACTGTCCACCTGGGTCCCAAGGTCTCTTATCACACATTTGGTGTTAAGTAGATTGCTGCCTATGTGGTAGTTCATGGGTACAGAGTTTTTACCAAAGGGGATGACACTGCACTTTTTGGCATTGAGCTTGAGGCCATGGCTCTGACACCAGGCATCTGTCTCAGCTAGGCCCTTCTGTAGGATGTCCACATCATTTGGGGACTTGACTATGGCTCCTAGTTTGCAGTCATCTGCGAACTTCATTAGCCAGAGGCCTTCTGTGTTAGCCTGTACTTCAGAGAAGTAGATACCAAACAGGAGAGGTCCCAGAATATAACCCTGTGGTACTCCACTTGTCACTGCTTTGAGGTCAGATTTGCAGTCTGCAACTTTTACAGTGTGGGTTCCGTCAGTGAGCCAGTTGGCAACCCATTTTGTGATGTAGGGATTTATACCTAGTTTAGTGAGTTTAGCTATAATTCCAGAATGGGGGTTGGTGTCGAAAGCCTTGGCGAGGTCAAGATAGGCTGTATGAACCACCTTACCCTCATCTACAGCTTTGGTGACTGCCTCAAAGAAGTCAATCAGGTTCAGGAGGCATGATCTGCCTTT
Organism: Protopterus annectens; assembly: GCF_019279795.1. Classification (NCBI taxonomy): domain Eukaryota; kingdom Metazoa; phylum Chordata; order Ceratodontiformes; family Protopteridae; genus Protopterus; species Protopterus annectens. The sequence continues at coordinate 517,715,100 of NC_056736.1, forward strand.
CACAAACCTGAACTGGGTGGAATCCAGAGTTTGGAGGCTACCAATGTCTTTGTTTATGAGTTCCGTGATGATAGTTCCATGGCCTTGCAGACCAGGCTCATCAGGCTAATAGGTTGATAGTTCCCGGGATCAGTGGTGGCTCCCCCTTTATGAAGTGGGATAACTGTTGCTGTGCGCCATTCAGTGGGCACAAAGCCTGATGCGAGGCTATTATTGAACATAAGTGGGGAGCCAGAAGTTCATGTAAAATGCAGCCTGGGATGTTGTCCGGTCCCATGGATGCTGTGTTTTTGGCTTTAGAGAGTGCAGCTTTTACCTGCATAGTTGTGATTACAGGGACTCTGCATTCTTCCTGTATAGATATGGGCCCTTTAGGGGGTGAGGGGGGGGGTAAAGTTAGCACTGAACCTATCTGCCAGGATGTTGGCAATATCAGTTGGTTCTGTAATTTTCATGCCGTTGTGCTGTAACTCAGAGGAGATCTGGGTGTTGCCATCGAGATTCTTGACATAGCAATAGAATGCTTTGTGGTTGTCCTTAGAATTAGTGGCAATTTTGTTTTTGTAGCTAGCTTTGGAGGTTCTTATAAGGGATCTCAGCTTCTTACTGAGGCTGACCAGGGAGCTCCTCCACTCATGGGATTTTACTCTCTTTTGCAACAGTTTCTTCCTTCTGTTGTACAGTTTGTTTATGGCAGGGGACCACCAGATTTGGCTTCCTTTTTTGGAGGATAGCGTCTTGGTTCTGTTTGGGATAGCACGATCCATGCACTCATGTAAGTGCTTATAGAGTGCATTTGTGTAGGATTCAGCAGTTGTAACTGTATTGTCCATCTGCATGGGTGTCATGAAGTTCACCACTTTGGTCTTAAGAAGCATGAAGTTGGCTTTGGAGAAATTTTTTACAGTGGTTTCCTTAATGGGGGGGTGGGGCGGGATGTGGATATCAAGGGTGATTAGCTTATGGTCGGATCGGACCAACAAGGAGTTGACTTCAGGTGTGGAACACCGGTCACTCATGTTGGTAATGACTAGGTCTAGGATATTGTTGCCCCTGGTGGGGGTGTGGATAAGTTGATCCAGGGCATTGGAAATTATGAATTCCAGAAAGCGTTGAGCTAAGGAGTTGGTACATGAGTAGAGTTTTCCCAGTTAATGGTGGGGTAGTTGAAGTCGAAAGACAAACCAATTGCTGTGCGCGTGGGTGATGCACGGCCGGAAAGTACCACAAACAAACACAGTTGGCCAGCAAGTTGCAGTTGTATAAAATTTAACCAGCCTAAGACAGATGGTGGAAATTCAGACTTTAATTCCCAAATTAACAAACCAGTTTCGGCATAAGCATGCCTTCTTCAGTGTAAGAGTAACAAACATATATAATATAATTGAATAAACAAATTTATACTCAAAAATAACCAATGAGCATTGGTAAAAACCTGAGCTCATGAATAATACATGAATGTATTAAATAAGATATAAAAAACAAAATGCAAAGGACCAAAGCTATAATCCTGTCCTGTAAAAAAATATAATAAACATGTAATGTAATATATATATTATTAGTGAGCTAATAATATGTCAGGACCTTAAAGAATTATGTTTGTTGTATTAAATAAATTACATTAAACAACAATATGGAAAAAATATAACATATATAAGGCTGATATTAAACAGTATTGTTTACACAGTAAGAGTATGTGTAACAAACTCAATAAATTCAAGGACAGTTATCCATATTAAATAAGTAGGAAAACTAACTTCCATCTGAGCAATTTTATATGGAAATTGTGATACAATTGTGCTAGTTGAAATCCTTAAAGTTTTCCTGGTGACTAATCCTAAATTACAGGCAGACATAGTGAGCCACATAATTAAAATGTTGAATTTGATACTGAACGGATACCATTCACCATACAATTATAGTTATAAATGGTCATTGAGTCCAGGCTGGAACAATGCACCCAGACCAATAATCCAATATCTCTCCTTGTGATTCAATATCCCATGCCAACCTTGTGTATTACTATGATCCCCAACAATTTTGTCTATAATCATAAACATGAATTGTGCTTGTTGATGTTTTAACACATGCCGATATAAAGCATTTGTTTCCCTTTTATTTTTGATGTCACTCCGATGTTCATTTATGTGTGTCCTAAGTGGCCTGGATGTCTGTCCCACATAAAATGCCCCACAATGACATGAGGCCAAGTAAACAACCCGATCACTACTACAGTTGCCAAAGATTTTACAATCAAATACCTTACTAGTGTTGTGACTTGAAAAATACTTGGACTTAGTGATCTGTTTACAGGATCCACAATGGCCACACGGGAAGATACCCAACAGTTCATGTCCCGTGATGGTAAGTTGTTTGTGAATAGCTAACCCACTACCTATATGTTTGTAGTGGGATAGTAAGGAACCCAATGTTTTTCCTTTCCTGTATGAAAATTGACATTCTTCCCCTAAAACCACTCTAAGTTGTTCATTGTCCATTAGTATATTCCAGTGTTTGTTTATAATGTCTCTGATGACATAATAATTTCTACCATATGTTGTTATAAATCTGAAGTTAGTTGTCCTGGAATCTGTAGAAGTTATCTTGTAATCCAACATGGTCTTTCTATTCATTTCAGAAGTTCGTACCCATGCTTTATTGATGTCCTGTGTTTTGTACCCTCTGTTGACAAATCTATGATATAAGTCCTGACTGGCCGCCTCATAATCTGATTTAGCAGAACAGAGACGCTTCATGCGCATGAACTGTGATACCGGTATGTTTCTGATGGTGTGGCGTGGGTGCATGCTAGAAGCATGTAATAACGTGTTATATTGTGGATATTTGCGGAAAACTTTAGTAGCCAAAGTATGGTCTGGGTTTCTCATGATAGTAATATCAAGAAAATTGATAGTTTGTGCATCAAACGTGATTGAAAATTCAATACCCCAGATATTTCCATTTAAATAATCTACAAATTCCTGCAAATATCCAACATCCGCACACCACACCATCCAACAATCATCTAAATACCGGCGCCAAATATCCATTTCAACCAAATAGATATTATGAGATACATCATAGATCATGCATTCTTCAAAAAATGCCATGAAAAGGTCGGCATAAATAGGAGCAAAGGAAGCCCCCATAGCCATCCCCTGAAGCTGCCAATAACACTGGCCTTAAAAATAAAGGACATTTTTATTGAGTACATGTTCGGACATACAAATCAATAGCGTGTTGAACCCCGGTGGATAAAGACTAGCCCTGTCCAACCAATATTTGAGTGCTTGTAAACCAGCCCAGTGTGGTATGCTGGTATATAGGGCTTTAACATCCAATGAACACATTAGCCACTCTGGCTCCAATTGTGTATCTTCAATAATTTTAAGGAACTGTGTGGTGTCCTGTAGCCTAGCTCGAATCAAACCCAAAAGAGGTTTAAGGTTGTATGTCAGGAATGCTGACAACGGTTCAGTCAAGGATCCAATACCCGAAACAATCGGAGCCAGAGTGGCTAATGTGTTGGTTGGTTATTTGCAGCTTCAGGGGACGGCTATGGGGGCTTCCTTTGCTCCTATTTATGCCGACCTTTTCATGGCATTTTTTGAAGAATGCATGATCTATGATGTATCTCATAATACCTATTTGGTTGAAATGGATATTTGGCACCGGTATTTAGATGATTGTTGGATGGTGTGGCGTGCGGATGTTGGATATTTGCAGGAATTTGTAGATTATTTAAATGGAAATATCTGGGGTATTGAATTTTCATTCATGTTTGATGCACAAACTATCAATTTTCTTGATGTTACTATCATGAGAAACCCAGACCATACTTTGGCTACTAAAGTTTTCCGCAAATATCCACAATATAACACGTTATTACATGCTTCTAGCATGCACCCACGCCACACCATCAGAAACATACCGGTATCACAGTTCACGCGCATGAAGCATCTCAGTTTTGCTAAATCAGATTATGAGGCGGCCAGTCAGGACTTATATCATAGACTTGTCAACAGAGGGTACAAAACACAGGACATCAATAAAGCATGGGTACGAACCTCTGAAATGAATAGAAAGACCATGTTGGATTACAAGATAACTTCTACAGATTCCAGGACAACTAACTTCAGATTTATAACAACATATGGTAGAAATTATTATGTCATCAGAGACATTATAAACAAACACTGGAATATACTAATGGCCAATGAACAACTTAGAGTGGTTTTAGGGGAAGAATGTCAATTTTCATACAGGAAAGGAAAAACATTGGGTTCCTTACTATCCCACTACAAACATATAGGTAGTGGGGGAGCTATTCACAAACAACTTACCATCACGGGACATGAACTGTTGGGTACCTTCCCGTGTGGCCATTGTGGATCCTGTAAACAGATCACTAAGTCCAAGTATTTTTCAAGTCGCAACACTAGTAAGGTATTTGATTGTAAAATCTTTGGCAACTGTAGTAGTGATTGGGTTGTTTACTTGGCCTCATGTCATTGTGGGGCATTTTATGTGGGACAGACATCCAGGCCACTTAGGACACGCATAAATGAACATCGGAGTGACATCAAAAATAAAAGGGAAACAAATGCTTTATATCGGCATGTGCTAAAACATCAACAAGCACAATTCATGTTTATGATTATAGACAAAATTGTTGGGGATCGTAGTAATACACAAGGTTGGCATGGTATATTGAATCACAAGGAGAGATATTGGATTATTAGTCTGGGTGCATTGTTCCAGCCTGGACTCAATGACCATTTATAACTATAATTGTATGGTGAATGGTATCCGTTCAGTATCAAATTCAACATTTTAATTATGTGGCTCACTATGTCTGTCTGTAATTTAGGATTAGTCACCAGGAAAACTTTAAGGATTCCAACTAGCACAATTGTATCACAATTTCCATATAAAATTGCTCAGATGGAAGTTAGTTTTCCCACTTATTTAATATGGATAACTGTCCTTGAATTTATTGAGTTTGTTACACATACTCTTACTGTGTAAACAATACTGTTTAATATCAGCCTTATATATGTTATATTTTTTTCCATATTGTTGTTTAATGTAATTTATTTAATACAAAAAACATAATTATTTAAGGTCCTGACATATTATTAGCTCACTAATAATATATATATATATATTACATTACATGTTTATTATATTTTTTACAGGATAGGATTATAGCTTTGGTCCTTTGCATTTTGTTTTTTATATCTTATTTAATACATTCATGTATTATTCATGAGCTCAGGTTTTTTACCAATGCTCATTGGTGATTTTTGAGTATAAATTTGTTTATTCAATTATATTATATATGTTTGTTACTCTTGCACTGAAGAAGGCATGCTTATGCCGAAACCGGTTTGTTAATTTGGGAATTAAAGTCTGAATTTCCACCATCTGTCTTAGGCTGGTTAAATTTTATACAACTGCAACTTGCTGGCCAACTGTGTTTGTTTGTAGTTGAAGTCGCCCATTATTAGGGTGTTTGGTTGAACCCTAATATTTTCCAGTACATCAAGAAAAGAGAAGTGGGAATCCTGGGGCATGGTGGGGGATCTGTAGCAAGCTACAATTTGAATTGCAGTTTTGCCCAGAGTTAGTTGCACTTGGATAACCTCGGATGCATTATGCTGAGCAACTAGCCTGGAGGTGTGGATATCCTTAATGAATATGGACACACCTCCGCCTTTGGTGTTTCGGTCCAGGTTACATGGCCGAAAAGTGTGGTATGAGTTATAACTTATTTGTGCACTTTACTTTTCATCTTCTTTGGCATTCTTCTGTCACACACTACCCATGATACTTTGTGCCATTTGGCTGCAGCCTCTCTGATTTAGCTTTGACTTCCTCATTCAGACTTCCTTTTTTCTCATCCACCCTTCCCGATGCTTAAATCAGTTAGCTTCTTCCCACTGTTTTCCCTTTTATCTCATTTTTTCAACCTTTTCTAATTCCCCATTTGTTGCCATGGCAACCATCTTGTTTGTACTTCGTTTCATCCCATGCGCCATCAGTTTTGAATTTCATTCTCCTAATCATTTTCTGCTCAGAGTCTTCTTGCAATACCATATCATCTGCATACCACCAGTTTGTTGATTTGTTCACTTCTGCATGTTTGCTAATGTAGTCCATCACAAGAATGAACCTCATCAGGCTCAAAGCTGTACCTTTGTGCAACTTGCCCCCACTGGGGACCCCTCTGTGAGTCCAAACACTGTTTATACTTGCATCATTGTGTACAGCCTGCACTAATTCCACCAGTGTTTACAGGACTTTGAACCATTGCAGGACTGCCCAAATCATTTTCTTGGGACCTTGCAATATGCTTTCTCCAAGTCTAGGAATGCCCAGCTGGCCCCTTTTCATATCACCTACTTCTTCTCCACTATCCCTCTCACTGAAAACATCAGGTTAGTTGTAGTGCATCCTGATTTGTATCTGAACCATTTATCTTCCAACTTATTTTCTATTACTCTGCATATTAGTGTATCAGTCACTCTCTCCAGCATTTTCATGCAGTGTGACAAACGTCTGATACCTTTATGCTGCCCACAGTTGTGAATGTCCTCATTTTTCTTGTACACTGCCACAAGAATGTTTATCCTCCGATCACCTGGAATATGCCTTTCCCTCCATACTACTAGGAGTACCCTCAGGAAAATTTCTCCACAGATTCACCCAATCTTGTGACCATGTCTGCTGTGACCACATCTGAGCCTGCTGCTTTCCCTGACTTCATTTTCCTTAGTGCTGCATAGACTATGTATAGGTTAGTACAGCTTCGGTGAGGTTTTCTGCTGTTGAAAGTACTCTTTCCATCTACCTATGATGTCCTGTGGATTGGTGAGTGGGTTTTGCTGGCATCCATTATGAACAGTGTCTGATGACTGGCTTCTTTATCTTTCTGTCTTTGCCTTGCAACCTGTCTTTTTGACATCTGCTAAGTCACATTATAGGAGCTGTTTTAGTGCCTCTGATGTCTTGTTCTTTGCTATTGTGACTGCTGTCTTAGCCTCTTTGTTAGCAGACCAATATTCCTTTTAAGCAAGGTCAGTCTTTTATATCGCATATTTTTTTTCCTGCACTCCTTCTTTCTTTTGTTAACTTCCTAAGTTTCTGAATTCCTCCACTAGCTTTCCTTGTGTACTTTATTTCCATACCTGGCTGGGATGCACATCTGTTTTATAGTTTTCACGTGTGCTGTTTTGAGGTGCTGCCATTCTTCTTTGACTCCACATATTCCCTCTTCTTCCTGAGGTACTAGAGCCATGAGTATTTCATTCCTGAGGTACTAACAGGGGCGGCCCGTGCTATTGGACTGCCGGACTGCAGCCCCCTCAACTTCAAACTAACAAAATAAAACAAATAAAAAGAAAAAAAACATTTTAAATTTCGCGCATGCGCACTAGTCCAGACTGCTGCTGCTGAGACAGTCTGGAGCATGAGCATGCGCAGATTGTCTCAGCAGCAGTCCTGATTGAGACACGTGAACAGGAGCGCTCCCACAAGTCTATGCAGTTTTAGACTGCCTGGGGAAACACGTCAGGGTCGGACTGCAAGGTCGGCAGTCAGGAGAAGGATCTCAGGTCTGGATTGGATTGCTGCAGGGGAAGAACTCACAACAGGCAAGGTCAGGATTTGCATGGGTTTTTCAGCTGCACTCATCGGGGGTTTTGTGACCTGGATCTAGATTTACTACAGGGACTGTGTATGTGGATCTAATGGTGGTTTTGCCGACAGGGATTTACTACAGGACCAGGTAAGTGTGTGTGTGTGTGTGTGTGTGTGTGTAAATGCCCCTGGTGCAATATACTGGTGGTTAGGCTCATGGTGGTGTGGTAGGGAATACCTCAGGCTTGAACCCTGTACCTTGTATGCAGGTGTTAAAGACCTGAATTCCCTACCCACCACCATTTGTAAAAAAATTGCAGATTTTTGCCTCATATTTGATCTGATCTGTTCCTCATAATATCTGCGGTTTGTAAATGTTGCAATGCTTGATATTTGATGGTGCAGTGGTAGCATTGTTGCCTCACAGCTGCAGGTTCTCATGTTTGCTTCTTGGCTGGGGTGCCTTCTTTGTGGGGTCTTTATCTTCTCCCTGTGTTTGTGTGGGTTTGCTTTTGTGTCCTCCCATGTTACAAAGACATGTCTGCATTATTTCTTCCTGGGCCTCTGCTGAAATTTTTTTTTGTTCCAAGTCAGACTGTCCTGATTAACAAATGTTAAATAAAATTGACAGGCATTTGAATTTCAGACTTCAGGTTTCTGAATGTTTAAGCCCTTGCATATTTGATGGTGCAGTGGTAGTATTGTTGCTTCACAGCTATAGGTTTTCTGGTTTGATTCTTGGCTGGGGTGCCTTCTGTGTGGAGTCTGCATCTCCTCCCTGTGTTTGTGTGGATTTGCTCTGGTGCCCTGTCATTTTACAAAGACGTGTCTGTAGTATTTCTCCCTGGGTCTCTGCTGAAAATTGTTTTTATTCTGTCAGCAGTAAAATTGACAGTCATTTGAATTTCAGACTTCATGTTCTTCAGAAAATACATAGTAACACAACCGTAACACAACCTTTTATTCTAGCAATTTTCTAAGTTTATAAGATGAATATTTGAAATTTGTCCCTATTTTTGGGACTGTATTCCCCCATTATTGGCTTCGTCCAGGTTTTTGTGCTAAGGTTGACAGCTATGGCAAGAACTGAATTCACTGAATGTTTGAGGGCTGTATTCCCTCATTACTGGGTTTGTCCAGGTGTTTTGTACTAAGAGGTTGACAGCTATGGTGAGAACTGAATTCACTAAATGATAGCCATTTAAGTTTCAGTCTTACTCTTTTACAAAGCAGCTGATTTGGCGTAGTGGTATGTTGCTCTGACTGTTTTGCACAGGGAGCTTGGCAGTAAAATGTATGGTTCTAGCAACTTTCCAAGATTATACAAGCAATGTTTGTGTCCCTGGTTTTTGGGCTTTTGACCCCCCCCCAATACATTTTGGCTTTTTCCAGTTTTCTTGTGCTGCGAAGTTGAGTATTGAGTAGATTTTACAAGGAGCTGAGAGCTGCAGGGGAACAGAAGTTTAGTGTTGCTTAAGTGAAGTTGGTTTGCCTTGTTAATAGCACAACAGGTTGTGTACTTGCCTTTGATGCAGAAGGCTGTGGGTTCTACTTCCACAAGGGGTGGATGCTGCCGTACTGAGAAGGCTGTGGGTTCTACTCCCACAAGGGATGGATGCTGCCGTACTGAGAATGTTCTCCTTGGTGAAGATACTAACTATGAGTCCGTTATCAGTTTGCCATCCATTTCATCTTGCAATATTACTAGCTTATCATTTTTTTAATGTAATATAGGCAGTTTATTCCTGAGGGGCAACAGACACTTTATTTTTCGATGAAACCATGAAATATAAAGGTGTTTGCTAGCAGCAACCTCTTCATTAGTTACAGATTTCTTTAATGTGGAATTATTTAGATGACTTTTACTTCTTCAGAGATAGTGCATATTTACTGATAATGGACTGTGTAGAATAGTGCATATTTACTGATAATGGTGGACTGTAGAATTGTGCATATTTACTGATAATGGTGGACTGTGGAAGTCTGAGTAGACTTTTATGATAAATGTTCTGAACTGGGCAGTTTTGTCATTATGGGTGCATGCATTTTGTTTCATTGCTTACTGGAAAAATGTTCAAAACACCCTCTAACAACTGTAATATATTGTACAAGGAATATAATTTAGTACAATGAGGAAGGTGTATCAAAGAGCACATGTATGTTTCATATGCAAGGGGCCTATGATTTGAAAACAGCCCAAAATTAATCTTTTATCTGCCACTGGCAAAATGTATTTTCTTTGAATGTGGGTTTCAATACTGTTTCAATGAATGTGAGTTTCAAGGGCAGAGAAGTTTTAATGCTAAGTTTTCATTGTGAGACTGCATTGCTTTGTTTAGTAGATGACTTAGTGTTTGTGCTGTAAAATACAAAATAAAACTTTCAAATGAAGTCCAACTCATCATAGAAGTAAAGCAGTATGCACATTAGTGTTTATGGTAAAAGGAGTGAAACAGCCAAGTAATGGTTCATTGGAATGGCTGCAGAGGCTCCATTCAACCATGATTTTGTCAGGGGGGAAGGGCAGCAAACTCAGACAGGCCCAGCTGAACTATTCCTCTCAACTGTCCAGATTTTCAAAGAATGAATAGATTTTTGCTTCTTATTTTTGGTTTGTTCATAAAATTTGTAGTTTTCTGGCAAATCATTTAGAAATTAAGTCACTAAATAATGATACACTGAGTTTCAGACTTCATAACCTTCAGAAAAATGCATGCGAAAGTAAGAACTGTTATTCTATCAACTGTCTCAATTTATACAAGAGCAATTTTTAGTACTGTTTATATGTTCCCCCAATATATTTGGCCTTGTTCAGATTTACTGCATTAACAGGTTGAGAGGTACATGCAAATAAAATTGCTTTATAGAATTAGGCATAGCCAACCTCTCAACTGTCCCCGATTTTGGCTCAAAATGTTGCTCTTCCCCTAATAATCCCTCCATAAAATAGCAATTTTGGAAGAAAACATGGAGGGTTTACAATTAAGAAATAACTGTAATAATCAAAGTTATAGATTACTTGAAATGCATGTAGATTCTTTTATTTTGTCAGCTGCTCAAGTTAGCAGTACTAATATTAAAGTGTCCCTTCTTTGACAGGTTCCCAGCTGTATTGCGTGGCTATTTTATATTTTTGCATCACATTTGGTCCATTTTTCATAAAATTGTGTTTTTTGGCAAATTAGTGACAAATCACTAAATACTGAAGTTAGAAAATAATGACAGACATCTGAGTTTCAGATTTTATACCCTTCAGAGAAGTCATACTAATGCAAGACCTATTCTATTATCTTTCTAAGTTTATTAGAGCAATATTTAAAAATTGTCCTTATTTTTGGGCATTTGTCCCACTTCTGTGTATGGCTTTGTCCAGATTTCTTGCTCTGAGGTTGAGAGGTATGACAAATGTGTCAGGGCCATCAGTCAGCCAGAGACATTTCAAATTGTGACATACTTGTTGCACCCCACTCCACCATGTAGTGACTCTGGATGTGTCCAAGCAAGGCAAGGAGTAGTTATGCAGTGTAAATGTGCAGTGTGTCCCCCCCTCCATCCAAGGTAGACACAAGTACTACAGTAGCTTTTCATCTGTCCTTGATTTTGCAGAAAGGTCTGGTTTCTGTCATATTTTTGTACTGTTGATTTATGCTTATTACTCAAAGTGCCTGTTGCTCTATGCAATGCTTTAATGACCATAAGGTAAGCTTGTCTGAGATCGTAAGATGCAAGTAAGCTTTAATAAGCATACTGTTAAAGAATTGCCAACATTGAAAGCCTTTCTGTTGTTGCCATGCAGAGAATACTTGACTAGATAATGTATAAGCCTTGGGTATTAAAGGACAGGATTCCATTATTTTAAAAAGCTCATTACAGTTGTTGGAGACTTCCAGTCATCTCTGCAGACTTTACCCGTAAACTAAACAGAATGCCAATGATCATGTGTGGTCCATAATATGTACAGTAATCCTTTAAGCAATGTATCTTGAGCTTGTTTCTTGTTTGCTTTTCATTTTTTACTTACATGTTTTCCCCATGAAACAAGTAGATAGTTGTCAGGCAGCAGGTCTTTTTTGGATAAGAAACATTTTTACAAGTGGGGGCATCACAGAGATTTCTATTTTCAGCATGTTACTTGGTACTTTAATAAAGCTGAATATAAATTATAATTAGAACTGCAGTGCAAGGAGAAGTGGTTTGAGTTGAGTGCTTCTGTTTTGCTTGTACTTGATTTTGACTGGCATTCCAGTAATGTATTTAAAAAGTAATTTATTTTTTCATGCCTCACAACCTTTTGTTTCCATCTAGATATTAAGTAAGCTGTCATGCAGCCAATGCATTGAAATATTTTTATTCTTCTACACTTATTTTTGTCTTGATTGGACTCTCATAATGATGGTTTGCCACCCAGGGCAGCGTATTTAATTAAAGTTAGTTTTTGTGGTTTTGAGCATAGCCCCTCCCCTTTCTAGTTGGCCACACCCCTTCCCCTTGACCCCACCCATTCAGCTGTCTCCTGCAGTCCCCCTTTGATTTGAAGTCACCAGCCGCCATTGGGTACTACAGCCATGAGTATTTCATTGAAATACTGTGATTTCACTGCAGTCAACTTCCATGTCTTCAGTGTAGTCTCTGTTAACCTTAGAGCCTTCTCTGACAACTGCATGCAGTTCACTGTGGCCACTAGTGGTTTATGCCATCAGCCAAATGTTTCACTGGTTCTACCCCAATGCTCTTTCCTTACTTACTGGCAGGAAGTCTGCATGGGTTGTATATGACCACACTTCTGTAACAGTTACATAAAAAAGAGATAGTATGTATACACCAGCAGAGCAGGTAAACATTTGCACTATTTCAGTGATTCAAGGTCCAAAATGTATAACTTACAGACATTTGCGAGAAAAGAAAATATAAGATTATGTTTGAGGTACACAAAAGCTTCAAATATGTGAATGTATATCCCTTCCCGTCACTGAACAATGCAAGCAGGTAAAGATGGAGTGCTTAATAGAAAGAAATGTTTGACTATGTCAACGTTTACATGTGGCAAACATTAGATGATGAAAGTATGTAATCTGTTAAATAAAACTGTTTTTTTTTTTTTTTTTGCAAATGTGCAACATTACGAATTACCTACACAAAAATGAAAGACTGTTAATTTAATAAAAAAATTTCACAGTTGCAAGTCACATTGAGTAAAAAATTGAACGTATATCAGATTAGTAGGTTTTTTTAAGCTAGAAGGACAACAAAGGTCAACTGCTGAGGCTTTCCACTTTGCCAGGAATCTAAGTCATGAAGACATTCAAAAGTATTTCGAATGTGTGAAAGCTGTGGCTAAAAATAACCAGTATATTTGAAGAACATATTTTCATTTTCAGTGTTACACAGTTCCAAACAACTACTTTTCTCTTTGTTCCTACTCAGGCATAAACATAATTATATGAATCCCAGATATAATCCATGTGTCATGCTTGCTAAAGTATATCATGCACTTGATATAAATTCTAACTGAAAGCATTAATTTTAGTGAGTTTAGAGAGACCGTACCTAAATTGTCACTTAGTTTTAATGTCCTTGAAAGTAATATGTTCATTCTGTAAAATGATATCTGTGCTATGCGAACACAAGGGTTGGTAAAAGCTCCAAGAGATTAACTATTTAAGTGATTCAGTGACATAAAGAAATTGTTGGGGAAAGATTTTAATAAATCTATCAAACAGCTGCAGGCAGGCTGTTTGACCTATGGTTACAAACTACTCTCATGATGAACATGCCCTTCTCACAGCTGCAGGCAGGTGTTTGATCTATGATTACAAACTACTCTCATGATGAACATGCCCTTCTCACAGCTGCAGGCAGGCTGTTTGACCTACGGTTACAAACTTCTCTCATGATGAACATGCCCTTCTCACAGCTGCAGGCAGGCTGTTTGACCTATGGTTACAAACTACTCTCATGATGAACATGCCCTTCTCACAGCTGCAGGCAGGTGTTTGACCTACAGTTACAAACTACTCTCATGATGAACATGCCCATCTCACAGCTGCAGGCAGGTGTTTGACCTACGGTTACCAATTACTCTCATGATGAACATGCCCTTCTCACAGCTGCAGGCAGGCTGTTTGACCTACGGTTACAAACTTCTCTCATGATGAACATGCCCTTCTCACAGCTGCAGGCAGGCTGCTTGACCTATGGTTACAAACTACTCTCATGATGAACATGCCCTTCTCACAGCTGCAGGCAGATGTTTGACCTACGGTTACAAACTAATCTCATGATGAACATGCCCTTCTCACAGCTGCAGGCAGGTGTTTGACCTACAGTTACCAATTACTCTCACAGCGACTGGGAGGTTGATCAGCGAAAGACTTATCTACTATAAAAATATTGTTAGGCTACATGCTGACAACTTTGGTTTTAGTAATGTGCAGCAAAGTTAAAAAAAAATTCTTTAAGCACTGAATCCATCACCCAATTGAAAAAGTAGTCCCATTACTAATATAAAGCATGTAATATGGGCATTAACTTGCTAATGCAAAATGGAATAACAAAAAGAGATTTCAAGTGTGCATATTGCATTATTTTATGTATCTGTTACTGTTTTTTGCCAATGTCTATTACATATATCCAAAGAAGGCAGCATTTTATGTAAAACTGTAGTCTGTAAAGCTATGACATATTGCAGTATGAGTACTAACAAAAACTTTGGGAGCTATTCATAGTCCCGATATTTGCACGTTTGTAGCGGTTATTAGCAAAGAGTGCCACAACTCCTATATGCAAACACACTAATCACAGGTGATTTGTGATGACTATTTTATCCATGAACGCGGGATACTATCAAATGCTTTTTTGTAATCAATCCTTGCCATTCTTAGATTCTTCCCCTTTTTACAGTTCTCCACTATGACTTTATTTAACAACAAATGATCTTTTGTTCCATATGACTTTCTTTTATTTCCCTTTTGATGTATTGCCATAATTGAGTTTTCTTCTAAATGACTATAAACTCTGTTGGCAGCAATTCCCATATATAGTTTATATGTCGTTGGAAGGCAAATTATAGGTTTATAATTTTTAGGGTAGCTTGCAGGTTCACTCTTAAGTAGGAGCATTGTTTTTCCTGTTGTTAGCCAGGTTGGTATCTGTTTGGGGTATGCATATAAACAGTTCTTACTCATGACTAAATCTTTGTGCAAATATGTTAATACTTTTAACCAGAAGTGTGGTGCTGCATCTGGGTCTGGGGTTTTCCAATTAGAGGCTTTTCTTAACTTTGTTTCAATCTCTCTAGTTGTTACTTCATCCTATTTCATATCCTATACCTTTAAACTTCTTATTCTTTCTTTTACTTTTTCTATCCATTTAGCATCTTTGTTATGTTCCACAGAATCTTCATAGATACTTCTCCAAAATGTTTCTATTTCTTCTTTTTTTGGTGGTCTTTCAATTCCTTTTGCTTTGTTTCCCAATTCTCTATAGAACTTTTTGGGGTCATCAATAAATTGCTTATTTTAACCCAGCCAATGGGGATGCACAAGCCAGTGCATTTCTTTGTACCAATCCCAAGCCCGGATAAATGGGGAGGATTGCGTCAGGAAGGGCATCCGGCATAAAATTTTGCCAAATCATACATGCGGACAACAGTACAAATATATATACTGGATTGGTCGAGGCCCGGGTTAACAACGACCGCCACCAGTACTGTTGGCCAGTAGGGTGATGGCGGAAATTAGGCTACTGTTGACCAAAGGAGGAGAAGAGGGGGAAGGCATACCCAAAGGCAGGTAAAGGCTAGGCCTTTGGTAGTGAAGGTCGGAACTTTGATTGTTGGCAGTATGACTGGTATAGGGAGAGAGCTAGCTGATATGATGGACAGAAGGAAGGTTGGTATATTGTGTGTGCAAGAGACTGGATGGAAGGGGACAAGGCTAGGTGTATCAGAGGCGGGTTCAATTTGTTTTATCATGGTGTGGATGAGAGGAGAAATGGCATAGGGGTTATCCTGAAGGAACAGTATGCTAAGAGTGCTTTGGAGGTGAAAAGAGTGTCAGATAGAGTGATGTTTATAAAGCTGAAAATTGATGGTGTAATGATGAATGTGTTAGTGCATATGCTCCACAAGGTGGGTGTGTGATGGATGAGAAAGAAGTTTGGAGTGAGTTGGATGAAGTCGTGATGACTGTTCCCAAGGGTGAGAGAGTGGTGATTAGAGCAGATTTCAATGGGCATGTTGGTGAAGGGAACAGAGGGGATGAGGACGTGATGGGTAGGTATGGTGTTAAGCAAAGGAATGCAGAAGGTCAGATGGTAGTGGATTTTGCAAAAAGGATGGACATGGCTGTGGTGAATACATATTTTAACAAGAAGGAGGAGCATGGGGTGACATACGAGAGTGGAGGAAGATGCACACAGGTGGACTATATCTTATGTAGAAGGGCCAGTCTGAAAGAGATTGGAGGCTGTAAAGTGGTGGCAGGGGAAAGTGTAGTTAGGCAGCATAGGATGGTGGTTTGTAAGATGACAATGGTGATCAAGAAGAGGAGGAGGAGTGTGAGGGCAGCACCAAGGATCAAATGGTGGAAATTGAAAAAGGGTAATTGTGAGGTGGAGTTCAGGAAAGAGTTAAGACAGGCACTGGGTGGTAGTGAAGAGTTATCGAATATCTGGGTAACTACAGCAGAGCTAGTAAGGGAGATGGCTAGAAAGGTGCTTGGTGTGAAATCTGGACAGAGGAAGGAGGACAAGGAGACCTGGTGGTGGAACAAGGATGTACAGGATAGTATGCGGAGAAAGAGGTTGGCGAAAAAGAAGTGGGATTATCAGAGAGATGAAGAAAGTAGACAGGAGTATAAGGAGATGAGGTGCATGGCAAAGAGAGAGGTGGTAAAGGCTAAGGATAAGGTGTATGAAGAGTTCTATGAAAAGTTGGACACTAAGGAGGGAGAAAAGGACCTGTACTGAATGGCTAGACAGAGGGACCAAGCTAGTAAAGATGTGCAGCAGGTAAGGGTGATAAAGGGTAATGAGGGAAACGTACTCATAAGCGAGGAGAGTGTGTTGAGCAGATGGAAAGAGAACTTTGAGGGATTGATGAATGAAGAGAATGAGAGGGAGAGAAGGTTGGATGATGTGGGGATAGTGAATCATGAAGTGCAGTGGATTAGCAAGGAGGAAGTAAGGACAGCTATGAAGGGGATGAAGAACGGAAAGGCTGTTGGTCCAGATGACATACCTGTGGAAGCATGGAGGTGTTTAGGTGAAATGGCAGTGGAGTTTTTAACTAGATTGTTTAATGAAATCTTGGAAAGTGAGAGGGTGCCCGAGGAATGGAGAAAATGCGCTTTGGTACCGATTTTTAAGAATAAGGGTTATGTGCAGAACTGTAGTAACTACAGAGGGATTAAATTGATCAGTCATAGCATGAAGTTATGGGAAAGAGTAGTGGAAGCTAGGTTAAGAAGGGAGGTGATGATTAGTGATCAGCAGTATGGTTTCATGCCAGGAAAGAGCACTACAAATGCGATGTTTGCTCTGAGACTGTTGATGGAGAATGACAGAGAAGGTCAGAAGGAGTTGCATTGTGTCTTTGTGGACTTAGAGAAAGCATATTACAGGGTGCCTAGAGAGGAGTTGTGGTATTGTATGAGAAAGTCGGGAGTGTCAGAGAAGTATGTAAGAGTGGTACAGGATATGTACGAAGGCAGTGTGACAGTGGTGAGGTCTGTGGTGGGAGTGACGGATGCATTTAAGGTGGAGGTGGGATTACATCAAGGATCAGCTCTGAGCCATTTCTTATTTTCAATGGTGATGGACAGGTTGACAGATGAGATCAGACAGGAATCCTTGTGGACTATGATGTTTGCAGATGACATTGTGATCTGTAGTGAGAGTAGGGATCAGGTGGAGGAGACCCTGGAGAGGTGGAGATATGCTCTAGAGAGAAGAGGAATGAAGGTCAGCAGGACTAAGACAGAATATATGTGTGTGAATGAGAGGGAGTATAGAGGAATGGTGAGGATGCAGGGAGTAGAGGTGGTGAAGGTGGATGAATTTACATACTTGGGATCAACAGTTCAGAGTAATGGTGAGTGTGGAAGAGAGGTGAAGAAGAGAGTACAGGCAGGATGGAGTGGGTGGAGAAGAGTCTCAGGAGTGATTTGTGACAGACAAGTACCAGTAAGAGTGAAAGGGAAGGTCTACAAGAGAGTAGTGAGACCAGCTATGTTATATGGGTTGGAGACAGTGGCACTGATAAAAAGGCAGGAGTTAGAGCTGGATGTGCGCCTACCAGGATTGGGTACTTTTCTATTCTTGGTTTTGTGCACCCAGGTATCTTTTTTAATTTTTAACCTACTTCTGTCCATGATATATGCTACATAAATGCAGTCTACAGATCAGTGTCGTCTTGATGAGATTTTGTGAAAAAAACAGGGTCCACCTTTTGAAGGCATTCACCAAGACGTGATGAATTCAATTTCAGCAATACTACTCTCCCTTGCTTGCTGACTTATCATCTCTCCATTGCTGTCAGTGTAAGTGACTTACTTGGGTGTAAGGCCTGTCTATAAACAGACTTGAACCATAGGCCAGATTCCAAAAGACCTGCTCTCAGTGAACGTGGTCACTAACACTAAGAGCAAGTCTTTTGGAAGTGGGCCCATATCTCCCTTATATGCTTACATTTATTAACCATCAAAGCACAGAATTTCACAATACAGTTGTACTGAAAGCATCTGTATTAGGAAATCTTTCTTGTTTACTGCAAGTTAAATCAGAAGTATCACGAAACAAATCAGAAGTATATCATGACTTCCTTCAAATTGTTATATTTTGCTGCCTATGTACCACTATCTGCTTGCGGTATGGGTACTTTCTTCAATCTTTGCAAATATATTTCAGTGAAGTTTCTGCTTTGCACTATGCCTTGCAATCCTTATCTGCATTAGAGTAGTGGAAGCTAGGTTAAGAAGGGAGGTGATGATTTGTGATCAGCAGTATGGTTTCATGCTAGGAAAGAGCACTACAGATGCAATGTTTGCTCTGAGACTGTTGATGGAGAAGTACAGAGAAGGTTTTCTACATTTTCAAATTCTGTATGTAAGAAATCGAAGAATGCATTTCTCACTAACCACTATGTTGGTCATTCAGTTGTTAATTCAACCCCCACCCCCATTCTGCCTATGGTGTGGTGGCTAACTGAAGTCAGACATCTTGTTTGTGCAGTTAGTATTTTGGAAACAAATGACTGTCTTATACAATTATCATATTAATGAGTAGGTTTGCGACCTACACAAAACAATGCATATTTTTTAAAAAGCTGTGTACCTGGAATACAAATAAGTTATAAGCTAATGATTGCAGTGTATGAAATGATGTGGCAATGCATATATGTTAATATATTTTTGTGTATAAATATATGCATGTATAGTTCTGCACATTTACACTTTTATGTATGCATACTCATACATTTGCATTTATTCACATAAGCATGTCTGGAAATAAACAGGCCATATTTGTATACAGATTAATTACTGTTTATAGATATTTTTATGTTGACTCATACCATTTTGATTACACATAGACACATATTTGCATTTACACATACATTTCTACTTGCATTTAGCTGCATTTATGCAATATTTATCTCACATTTTTACAACCTATTTGAGGTAATATGTAAAAATAAAATGTCAAAACATTTACTGTAAAACTCTAGTCTTCTCAGCCTAACCTTATCTACCCACTCAGCTGGTTGGTCAAGCCTGCTCCTATGCAAGTCATTGTATCTGTGCTAGCAATGGAGCCCAGAACAGGTGATCCCTGTCAGGGATGACAGGTGCTCACTAAGCTCTTGCTAGATGTCAACCTTTTTCCATTCAATGCCAGGTACAGCTCTTTCTGTTTTGTCCAGGTAGCTATCCTGCATGAGATAGACCATGATTTTTGCCTCTATATCAGACCAGCTTGGAGCTTGGCCTCATGCCTCAACATGTGCCACCATCATTCAAAGTGCCAGTATTAAAGTGAGGAATATAACTACAAGACTGTGGTTCAGAGGATGGGAACCACACCCTTTGGGGTGTGACATCACCATAACCAAACCCAACTATAATGTAGGGTCATTAGACACAGAACAGGACTCTGCAACCTAAATATTGTTGAACAAAATAAATGTGGTTTAATATTAAGGAATACATTTTACTAAGAATAACTAATAGATGACAAAAATATAACTTACGCTTACTAACAGATGACCATGGCACATCCTACCATGCAGGAAGAGGTAGTAGATTAAGCTAGTTTGTCAAACATGGGAATTGTTTGCATTGCCAGGATGCTGAGCTGACACATTGGTGATGGATCCCATGCATCAGATATTACCTGGAAGCTGATGAAATAGTAGCCCTTCCTACTGCAGTACCATGTTCCCTGTGGACCTGATGGGTTCCTAATTGCAACATGGCTGAAATCTGTTGCACCCAATATGCTGGGGATTATGTGCCACCACATAAAAGGCACTCATAGTCTGGTCTCAGTCCTGAGGTTACACTGGGAAATAGATGTGCTGATTAACACAAACACACACAGACACACACACACACACACACACACACACACACACACACACACACACACACACACACACACACACACACCAAGAGCATATCATGGAACTGATGTATTCTCAAGGCAGAAGCCTGTGAAATACTGAACATGTCTACAGTCTGTCTCTGGAATGTCTCTGTGGTAAGTATAGTGAGGGCTACACATATCTTGGTATCGACAGGGATAGGAAGGCCACACGTTCCCCATTTCTTGTCTGTGGGATATAAATGCTTATTAAGACCATTGCAATAACTCGGTCTTCTCTAAACCTATCAAAATGTCCTCATTATTCAAATTATAATCAGTAATTCTCTGTCTATTGCTTCACATTCATGGATGGAGAGCGCTACTGAGCACGGGTGGTTTTAGGTCACCCAAGACAAGCACCTCATACCAAGAAATATTTATGCTAGCAGCAAGAGTGAGAGTGACAGAGAGCATTTCCACTAACTGAAAACTAAATAGAAAAGGAGCGATTCTGCCTTTTATAACATATCTGCGAAAGGCACGCAAACACAGTAAAATATGACTATGAATTGCAAACAGGTGGGAAGAGGGCTTATTAGCATAAAAAGTTTTAGATCATTTCTTATTATCATATCATTATTCCTGCATTTGAATAAGTTTATTCAAGGGCATTGTGTGTAAGAGTAAATGGCCTCTATGACTCATACCAGAGCTGCACTTGTGTGAACAGGACCAATTGCTTTAACACATTCCCGTAATGATTATTAATACTACCCCACCTTTTTAACACGACTACAGGTCATTATAAAGGATAATGTTGCTACACCCCTAAGTACGACAGTAAAAAGTTTCAGTCATACAATTCATACAGCCTTGCAATCCTAAAAATTACTATTTATATAAGGTAATACAAGCTTCTCTAATGTACTGTTTTCCTTTTCTTAAGACATGTTAAGTGCATATTTATGTGTCTAATAATATTAAAAATGAATTTAAAGCTGTTGTACAATCAAAAAGAAATGTTAAAACATAAAATATCTGTATTATTAAGAGAGTTAATAAGCTTTAATAAAAGATGCAGTCTGCTATTATTACAAATATTTTGTATTCTTTATTATGTCTTTGAAGCATATTAACCTTATAATATAAAAAAACACCTAAAAAATAAATTAAAAACTCTTGAAGACAACATCTCTTCCAGTTTCATAACAGCAGACACCATAAGACTCGTGTGATAGTTCCTTCCAGTTCCTGCAAATAAAACCACATATTTCTAAATGTTTCAGTGGTTTTCTAAATGTTTAATAAAGTATGCACTGAAAATCAAACCTGTGACTCTGCAGATAGAAGAGACTGTTTGCATATTTAAAAACTACAGCCCCCATCAAAGATTGCTTTTGCTACTGTTTGAAAACTACAGCCAAATCCATTTGACCTGCTTTCCCAAAAGTCCATCAACTGATTGTAATTGTTTAATTGTTTGTTGCAAGATTCTGATACAATTAACTACTTGATACTTTCAAGTTTAACCCAGAAATGTGGATCCCTAATTTTATCTGCATTGCTTACGGTACTTATTTCCTTGTTTCACTTGAAAGAAAGTTACTGTTTGTCATTTTTGCATTTAAGTTACCTGTAACACATTGCATTTAAGTTACCTGGCACTTGCTCACTAAAGCAATTATATAAGTCAGCACTAAAAAATTAAAAGCACTACACCCTCACAAACTCCCCTTGAGTACCTTGTTCCCCATTGGCCCTTTTTTCAATTATAAAGGAATTCCCAATACTATTCTACCATGTCCAAAGGTCAGTTGTCAATCTCCTCTCCGGTCCAGCTGGTGAATCTGGGAATCTTGAGGCAATGTTACAACTGCCTCATGTACACAGACAACCCTCTCCTCCTCCCAACAAATTCCAACACATGTGAGAGATGCAACCATATAGCCAAACTGGAGGCTAAGCTCTCTCAACTCAGTACTGACGTAACCAGTCAGGAGGAGAAGGAAACCACACTCACTACAATTCCAGTCTCACATAGACCTACCACGACAGCAAACCAAACACATAAACACACAAAAACATACTCGGAGGCTCTAAATAAAAATCTGCCTAAGCAGCAGAGACCTCCAAAGCAGACACCCAAGCAACCGCTACCCCAAAACAAAACACGTGCTACACATAGCTCACAAAGCCAGTGTGCCGAACAGTCACAGCCCTTAAGGCTAAACAACACACCTGATACACTTGTAATAGGTGACTCTATCGTCAGGCGCACTGACGTCCCACTCACCAGGCTGAACAAGGAGAAGGTCACGGTGAGCTGCCTGTCGGGCGCTAGGATCCGCCACATAACACAAGCACTCAGGTCACTCCAAGGCAAGTACAAATATGACTCAGTCATTGTCCGTGCTGATGTGAATGACCTGAAACGTACCTCCCTGGACTACATGAAAAGAGACATAGAGGAGCTCTCTGAGCATGTAGCCCAGGCCGGTATGACCCTGACCTTGAGTAGCATCTTACCCTCACCAAGAATGATGCCACAATATGAAGACAAGATGATCAATTTCAACAATTGGCTTAAGTATTGGTGTAATTCAAAGGGGATCCAATGCCTGTCAGCCTGGGATGACATGCTTGACAAGCCACGATGCTTCGCTAGGGACGGCTTGCACCTGTCACCCCTGGGCTTTCGGATATTGGCAAAGGCTCTTGCTACCCCCATAGTACCTTTTTTAGACAAGGCTCAAAAGACAAACCCACCTCCATAGGTATCACAAGGGATAAGAAACTAAGAGTAATGCTACTCAACGCCAGAAGTCTAAACCTCAAGATGCACGCACTTGAAACTCTCCTTAGCATGGAGAACATCGATATCTGTGCAGTAACAGAAACCTGGTTCAAGGCTCCAGAGAGCACCCCAGCACTACCAGGTTATACCTCATACCATGCTTTTCGGCCCCAAAACTTGGACCGAACCACAAAAGGAGGGGGAGTATCAATATTCGTCAAAGATACCCACACCTCCAGGTTGGTGGCACAGTACGAAGCATCAGAGACTATCCATGTGCAACTAACAGTGGGTAAAACTGCCTTCCAGTTTATAGCCTGCTACAGACCACCCTCCCAAACCCTGGAACCCCACTCGGCCTTCCTAAGAACACTGGAAAATATGAAGGTCTCTTCAAACACCATTATATTGGGCGACTTCAACTACCCAAACATAGACTGGGAGCATTACTCTAGCTCCAACACCCTAGCCCAAAGGTTCCTAGAATTTATAAACTCAAATGCTATGGAACAACTTGTTAACACTCCCACAAGAGGGGAAAACATACTGGACCTGATCATCACCAACATGCTCCAGACCAGAAGTGTATCCCGCACTGGTAAGATCAGACCATAAACTAATATCACTGGATATTCACATCCCGACCCCACCCCCTGCCCAGAAAACCACAGTGAAAAACTTCTCTAAAGCAAATTTCACACTCCTCAAAACCGAGGTGGAATCCTTCAGAGTGCCCGGGCCTGTGGAAAATATGGCCCAGACCGCAGAATCCTTTATAAACACATTCTATGAACACCATCAGGAATGCATGGATCATGCAATCCCAAATAAAACCAAGACCCAATCCTCCAAAGGCAGACGTCCTGTCTGGTGGACCCCAGCCATAAACAAACTATACAATAGAAGGAGGAAGCTACTACATGATACAGCAAAATCCCAAAAAGGGAAGGCATCTCTGATCAGTATTAGCAAAAAACTACAGGCACTCAAAATCGTCTAAGGCCAGCCTAGAGAGAAAAATTGCACAGGACACTAAGGATAATCACAAGGCTTTCTTTAGTTATGTTAGGAACCTGGGTGAGAATTCCCAGAAATGCTCAGAATTAGTCCAAAATGACAAAAAATACACCAAACCCACGGACATTGTCAACATCCTAGCTGACAGGTTCAGTGCAAACTCCCCCCCCCACCAAAAGGGCAAATATCTATCCCAGCAGAATGCTGCCCCCCTGACATCACAGATGCTCAGGTAAGAGCCCCCCTCTCCAAAGCAAAAAACACAGCGTCAATGGTACCAGACGGTGTCCCGGGCTGCGTCCTACATGAACTCCAAGAAGAGCTAAACCCAAACATAAAACTACTGTTCAATCTTAGCCTTACTACAGGATATGTACCCAAAGAGTGGCGTACAGCAACAGTGGTCCCTCTCCACAAAGGTGGTGCCTCAACGGATCCAGGAAACTATCGCCCCATAAGCCTAACTAGCTTGGTCTGCAAAGCTATGGAAAGTATCATCATGGACCTCATAAATAAAGATATTGGGGACCTACAGACACTGGATCCTACCCAGTTCGGCTTTGTTAAGGGCAGATCCTGCCTCTTAAACCTGGTCGATTTCTTTGAAACAGTCATCAAGGCCATTGAAGAGGGGAAGCTGGTCCACACAGCCTTCTTGGACCTCGCAAAAGCCTTTGATACAGTACCCCACTCGGGCATTATAGATAAGCTCACCAGCTTAAATATAAACCCCTATGTCACTAGATGGGTTGAAAACTGGCTCAAGGACAGAACCCACATGGTTAGAATTGCTGGAGCCATGTAAGACTCCAAACCAGTTACAAGTGGCTTCCGACAAGGCTCAGTCCTGGGACCTCTCTTGTTCGGTATATATTTCTCGGAAGTACAGGTCAACACGGAAGGACTGTGGCTGACCAAGTTCGCAGATGACTGCAAACTGGGCGCCATAATCGACTCTCCAGCCGACACAAGCATCCTCCAAAAGGGCCTCATAGAAACAGACAACTGGTGCCAGAGCCATGGCCTCAAGCTAAATGCCAAAAAGTGTATAGTCATCCCCTTTGGCAAAAACAAAGTGCCCACAAATTACCACATAGGTGGTAATCCATTAAGTACGGAAGAAGTAATTAGGGACCTGGGGACCCAAGTTGATAGCAATCTCTCATTGGACAACCACATGGCCAAAGTGGTTAGAAAAACATTTTATATAGCCCACCTAATCATGAAGGCATTCACATCTAGATCAGGGGAGGTCATCGTGCCTCTTTACTCATCCCTCATCAGGCCCATAATTGAGTACAATGCCCCTTTTGGGATGTACCTTACCAGACACCTGCAGCAACTGGAAAGACCCCAAAAGTACCTCACCAAGAGAATCAAAGGGCTCAAACAGATGCCATATGCTGCCCGGTTAAAGAAATTCCAGCTCTACTCAGTGGCATACCGCTTGCTCAGAGGCAGTCTGTGCCTGACGTATAAAGCCATATCCAACCCTGAATTAATAGACATGCTGCACCTCAGAAAATCCAAATCCCATTGAGCTACGCGCTCGAGAGACTTGAACCTCAGCACTGAAATAAATAGGACATGCTGGAGGGACAGATTCATAACCCAGAGGCTCCCTTCACTCTGGAATAAAATCCCAGTCCAGGTTAGGCAGAGTCCCTTGTTGACTCTCTTCAAGAGGAATCTTGATGAGTGGATGGGAGAGCGTAGGTTTACCCTGGGTATCACTTCTGTGTCACTGTTAGACAGAGGCACAGTATACTAACCTCGAAAAAGGGCATAGCAAAATTAATTTAAAATGGGTGATGAAAGCCAAACACACTCTGGCTATGCTTATAAATGCCCTAGGGCAGATAGCCTAGTATGAACCTATGAACCTATGTACATTGCTACACTTAACTGGAACATCTTAAAAGCTCATCCAAGTAGACGATGCTGTAAATGAATTCAGTACAGATTTTCTAAATATCCTAAATAGCCTTGTACCTCCTAGAAGGAAGAGACTAAAAACAAATAATGCAATTTGGCTATCCAAAAAGAGTAGAATGTTAATGCAGGATAGAGAAAGCGTATTTAAATAATGGCAAATATATAAAATACCTCAGTATCTTGAAAACTTTTGAATGCTTCGCAATCATACTAAAAAGCAAATAAAGACACAAAAGTATATTATAATATCTTTAAGAATAATACTAAACACAACCCTAAAAAATTTTGGACAGCCATTAAAGAAATCTAACATCCCGACCAAAAATTCAACCCAAACCCCTCTCTTGATAACTCATCACTCAAAAGTGCAATACAGTTCAACAAGGATTCCTCCACATCTAATCCCAACCCTGCCCAACAGCCACATATCACCACATCCATGTTCACTTTCAAACCTGTGCCCACATGCTATATAAAACTACTCTTAAAAAACTTAAACCATGCTCTTCTTCAGCTGATGACCTTCAAAGCAAGCACGTAATAATAGCAGCCAGTAGCATTTACTATCCTGTCTCAGTCCTTATAAATAGGTCAGTCCAGGAATCTCACATTCCCTCTCTCTGGAAAAAGTCACACATTATCCCTCTGCACAAAGGATGAAATTCAACAGACATTAATAACTTTACATGTACAGCAATTTTATCTTCTCTTGTCAAAATACTTTAAAAAAGTATTCAAAAACAATTGCTAGACTATCTCCTGCAAGAAGAACTCCTATCCCCTATACAACATGGCTTCTGTCCTTCCCATAGTATTAGCACTGTCCTTCTAAGTTATATAGATGCTGTCAATAAAGCTGGAGATCCTGGCGATCTAGTTTCTTCCTTATTTCTAGACTTGTCTAAACCCTTTGACACAGTTTGTCACAGCAAACTTCTACTTTAAATGTCATCACTAGATCTCTCTCAGCCTACACTTCTGTGGTTCAAAAGCTACCTGTCCAGTAGGTATCAGTCAGTAAAGTGGCACTCCACGCACTCTCCTTACCTCCCAGTCACCACCGATGTACCACATGGCTCTATCCTTGGTCCCCCCTCTTTAACATTTTCACCAACACCCTCTATATATCCACACAACAGGCCACTGTAATACAATATAGGTTCATAGGTTCATAGGTTCGTACTAGGCTATCTGCCCTAGGGCATTTATAAGCCTAGCCAGAGTGTATGTGGCTTACACCACCCCTTAGGATGAGAATACTACACCCTTTTAGGGTTTAATTTACTATGCCTCTGTCTAGTAGTGACAAAGAGATGACCCCCGGGGTAAACCTACGATCTCCCATCCACTCGTCGAGATTTCTCTTGAATAGAGTCAGTGAGGGGCTCTGCCTAACATGGACTGGGATTCTGTTCCAGAGTGTAGGGAGCCTCTGGGTTATGAATCTGTCTCTCCAGCATGTTCTATTTATTTCTGTGTTGAGGTTTAAGTCACTTGTTCTCGTGGCTCTGATGGATTTGGATTTTCTGAGGTGGAGCATGTCCATTAATTCAGGATTGGACATGGCCTTGTACGTCAGGCACAGATCACCTCTGAGTAGGCGGTATGCGACTGAATAGAGCTGGAGTTTTTTCAGTCGGGCAGCATATGACATATGTTTAAGACCCTTTATCCTCTTGGTGAGGAACTTTTGGGGTCTTTCCAACTGCTGCAGGTGTCGGGTGAGATACATCCCAAATGGGGCATTGTACTCAATCATTGGCCTGATAAGAGAAGAGTACAGGGCACAATGACCTCTCTTGATCTAGATGTGAAACCCTTCATGATAAGGTGGGCAATATAGAAGGTCTTCCTAACCACTTTGGCTATGTGAGTGTCAAATGAGAGGTTACTGTCAACCTGGGTCCCTAGGTCCCTGATTACCTCTTCCATACTTAATGGATTACCGCCTATGTGGTAATTTGTCGGTACCTTGTTTTTCCCAAAGGGTATGACTATACATTTTTGGCGTTTAGCTTAAGGCCATGGCTCTGGCACCAATTATCCATTTCTATGAGGCCTCTCTGAAGGATGTTTGTGTCCGCTGGAGTATCAATTATGGCACCCAGTTTGCAGTCATCTGCGAACTTTGTCAGCCACAATCCTCCTATGTTTGCCTGTACCTCGGAAAAATAAATGCCGAACAAGAGGGGTCCCAGGACTGAGCCCTGTGGGACACCGCTTGTGACTGGCTTAGAGTCTGACATAGCTCCAGCAACTCTGACCCTGTGGGTTCTGTCCTTGAGCCAGTTTGCAACCCATCTTGTGACATATGGGTTTACATTTAAGCTGGTGAGTTTGTCTATGATGCCCGAGTGGGGTATTGTGTCAAAGGCTTTTGCAAGGTCAAGGTAGGCTGTGTGAACTGCCTTACCCTCATCAATGGTCTTAGTGACTGTTTCAAAAAAGTCAACCAAGTTCAGAAGGCAGGATCTGCCCTTGACAAAGCCAAATTGGGTAGGATCCAATGTCTGTAGGTCCCCAATGTCTTTGTTTATGAGTTCCATAATGATCCTCTCCATAGCTTTGCAGACCAGGCTTGTCAGGCTTATGGGGCGGTAATTTCCAGGGTCCGTAGAAGCACCGCCTTTGTGAAGTGGGACCACTGTTGCCGTACGCCACTCTTTGGGCGTATCCTGTGGTAAGGCTAAGATTAAACAGCAGCCTTATGTGTGGGTTTAGTTCCTCTTGGAGTTCATGTAGCACACAGCCGGGACACCATCCGGTCCCATTGATGCTGTGTTTTAGCTTTAGAGAGCGGCTCTCACCTGGGCATCTGAGATGTTAGGGAGGCTACACTCTGCTGGGATAGTTATTTCTCCTTTTGGGGGAGGGAGGAGAAATTTGCACTGAACCTGTCTGCCAGAATGTTGGCAATGTCAGTGGGTTCAGTGTATTTTGTGTCATTTTGGACTAACTCTGAGCATATCTGGGAGTTTCCACCCAGGTTTCTAACATAGCTAAAGAAGGCCTTGTGATTGTCTTTTGTGTCATTTGCGATTTTTCTCTCAAAGTTGGCCTTGGATGATTTTATGAGTGATCGTAGTTTTTTGCTAGTACTGATCAGAGATGCCTTACCTTTTAGGGATTTTGCTCTGTCATGTAGTAGCTTCCTCCTTCTGTTGTAAAGTTTGTTTATGGCTGGGGTCCACCAGACCGGTCACCTGCCTTTGGGGGAATGGGTCTTGGTTTTATTTGGGATTGCATGATCCATGCATTCTTGAAGGTGCCCATAGAAGGCATTTGCAAAGGATTCAGCAGTGTGGGTTGTGGTTTCCACTGGCCCAGGGGCCTTGAAAGATACCACTTCAGTCTTAAGAAGTGTGAAGTTTGCTTTTGAGAAGTTCTTCACTGTGGTCTTTTGTGCAGGGGGTGGGGGCGGGATGTGGATTTCCAGTGAGATTAATTTATGGTCTGATCTTACCAAAGAGGGATGTACTTTCGGTGTGGAGCATTTTGTCCCCATGTTTATGATGATCAGGTCTAGTATATTGTCTCCTCTTGTGGGAATGGTGACTAGTTGTTCCATTGCATTTGAGTTTATGAATTCTAAGAACCTTTGGGCTAGAGTGTTGGGGCTTGAGTAATGTTCCCAGTCTATGTTTGGGTAGTTGAAGTCTCCCAAAATGATGGTATTTGGAGAGACATTCATACTCTCCAGTGTCTTCAGGAAGGCTGTGTGGGGTTCCTGAGTTTGAGAGGGTGGTCTGTAGCATGCTACAAACTGTAAGGCAGTTTTGCCTATGGTTAGTTGCACCTGGATAGTCTCCGATGCTTCGTGCATTGCCACTAACCTGGAGGTGTGGGTATCTTTGATGAAAATGGATACTCCCCCTCCTTTTGTGGTTCTGTCCAAGTTTTGGGGCTGAAAAGCATGATATGAGGTAAAACCTGATAGTGCTGGGGTGCTCTCAGGAGCCTTGAACCAGGTTTCAGTCACTGCACAGACATCGATGTTCTCCATACTGAGGAGGGCTTCGAGGGTGTGCATCTTGAGGTTTAGACTTCTGGCATTGAGCAGCATTACCCTTAGTTTTTTTCCACTTGTGTTTTCTAGGGAGGTGGCTAGAAGGCACTATGGGGGTGGCAAGAGCCTTGGCCAATATCCGGAAGCCCAGGGGTGACAGGTGCAAACCATCCCTTGCGAAGCAGCGTGGCTTGTCAAGCATGTCATCCCAAGCAGACAGACACTGGATCCCCTTAGAATGACACCAGTAATTAAGCCAATTGTTAAAACTGATCATTTTGTCTTTGTACTGTGGCATCATTCTTGGTGAGGGTAAGATGCTGCTCAGGGTCAGGGTCATACCGGCTTGGGCTACATAATCAGAGAGCTCCTCTATGTCTCTTTTCATGTAGTCCAGGGAGGTACGTCTCAGGTCGTTCACACCTGCGTGTACAATGACTGAGTCATATTTGTACTTGCTGTAGAGTGACCTGAGTGCTTGTGTTATGTGGCGGATTCTAGCTCCCGACAGGCAGCTTACTGTGACCCTCTCCTTGTTCAGTCTGGTGAGCGGGACGTCAGTGTGCCTGACTATGGAGTCACCTATTACAAGTGTGTCTGGCATGTTGTTTGGCCTTAAGGGCTGTGACTGTTTAGCACACTGACTTTGTGAACTATGTGTTGCATTTGCTATGTCTTGAGGTGGTGGTTGCTTGGGTGTCTGCTTTGGAGGCCTCTGTTGTTTTGGTAGATTTTTAATCAGCGCCTCCGAGTATGTTTTTGTGTGTTTATGTGTTTGGTTTGCAGTTGTGATAGTTCTATGTGAGACTGGGTTTGTGGTGTGCGTGGTTACCTTCTCCTCCTGACTGGTCTTGCCAGTACTGAATTGAGAGAGCTCAGCCTCCAGTTTGGCTATATAGTTGCATCTCTCGCATATATTTGTATTTGTTGGGAGGAGGAGAGGGTTGTCTGATGATTCCACTCTGACAACATGGTACACCTCCAAAAAATTACTCAGGAAGTTTTAACAGTCACTGAAACATGGCTTCATAACTCATAACTCATGCTCAACTCAAAAAAGACCAAACTACGACTTTTTTCCCCAAATCCCTCTCTCATGAAAGTACAAAATTTAAAGTCCTCTCTCTTGATAATACAACCATTGAAGTCACTTCTTATAGCAAATTATTAGGGGTGATAGTGAATAATAAGCTTACATTTGACCTGCATGTACAAAACTGCATAAGAAAATCTCATCAAAAACTAGGGATGCTTTACAGAGAAAAAAACTTTCTCACCGATGCAACAAAAACTACACTTGCCACTACTTATCTCTTTCCCACACATTTTTAAGGTGCTCCCATCCTCTCTAACCTCCAGGCTTTACAAAATTAATACTTGAACAATGCTATAGCAAAGTTGCTACATTTGCAGCAAATACCCCTTTCAGAACCCACCACTGTAAAGCACTGCAAGCCTAAATTGGTTAGAACTGCCTCATTAACTAACATATACACAGCTTTTTACCACCTATAAAATTATCCAGAATCCATCTGCCTGTCCAGCACTAAAAATATTCTACACAACTATGGCCCCAGTCAGTCATTGTGATCCAGTGAACAAAACTCCTGTCTGTCTACAAACCTATAAAATCTGCTGAGCATTATCTGTACTCATACAAAACTGCTAAGGTCTAGAACTCCTTACTTGTCTCCATCTTTCAAACCAGCTCTGAAAGTCTTCCTAGATAAAATCTGTCTCTGTTCTTATTCAAAACCAGGATAACCTATATCTCTAAATGTGAACAAGTAACTTTACATTCCTTATACCTCCTTACTCTCCCTTCCTCACTTACTTCCTTACTGCTATCCAGTTCTCTTCCTTGACTTTCTCTCTAAATATACCATAAGCCTGCTTTTTCCCTCACTTCATATTGCAATTTCTGTTTGTATTAGACTAACTTACCTTTAATTTCTCTACAAACTGTCTAAATTTTTTAGAAATATTAAATGATTGTCATATAACGTATCAATTCTTAACTAATTTTTTATATTATCACTAATTTGTTATAATTCATAGGTTCATAGTTCATAGGTTCATACTAGGCTATCTGCCCTAGGGCATTTATAAGCCTAGCCAGAGTGTGCTTGGCTTTCGCCACCCATTTTAAATGAATTTTGCTATGTCCTTTTTCGAGGTTAGTATACTGTGCCTCTGTCTAACAGTGACACAGAAGTGATACCCAATTATGGGCCTGATGAGGAATGAGTAAAGAGGCACGATGACCTCTCCTGATCTAGATGTGAATCCCTTCATGATTAGGTGGGCTATATAAAATGTTTTTCTAACCACTTTGGCCACGTGGTTTTCAAATGAGAGATTGCTATCAACTTGGGTCCCCAGGTCCCTAATTACTTCTTCTGTACTTAGTGGATTACCACCTATGTGGTAATTTGTGGGCACTTTGTTTTTGCCAAAGGGGATGACTATACACTTTTTGGCATTTAGCTTGAGGCCATGGCTCTGGCACCAGTTGTCCGTTTCTATGAGGCCCTTTTGTAGGATGCTTGTGTCGGCTGGAGAGTCGATTATGGTGCCTAGTTTGCAGTCATCTGCAAACTTGGTCAGCCACAGTCCTTCCGTGTTGGCCTGTACCTCCGAGAAATATATACCGAACAAGAGAGGTCCCATGACTGAGCCTTGTGGGACGCCACTTGTAACTGGTTTGGAGTCTGACATGGCTCCAGCAATTCTAACCATGTGGGTTCTGTCCTTGAGCCAGTTTGCAACCCATCTAGTGACATAGGAGTTTATATTTAAGCTGGTGAGCTTATCTATAATGCCCGAGTGGGGTATTGTATCGAAGGCTTTTGCGAGGTCCAGGTAGACTGTGTGGACCACCTTCCCCTCGTCAATGGCCTTGATGACTGTTTCAAAGAAATTGACCAGGTTTAAGAGGCAGGATCTGCCCTTAACAAAGCCGAACTGGGTAGGATCCAGTGTCTGTAGGTCCCCAATATCTTTATTTATGAGGTCCATGATGATCCCTTCCATAGCTTTGCAGACCAAGCTAGTCAGACTTATGGGGCGATAGTTTCCAGGATCTGTTGAGGCACCACCTTTGTGGAGAGGGACCACTGTTGCTGTACGCCACTCTTTGGGTACATATCCTGTAGTAAGGCTGAGATTGAACAGTAGTTTTATGTTTGGGTTTAGCTCTTCTTGGAGTTCATGTAGGACGCAGCCCAGGACACCATCTGGTCCCATTGATGCTGTGTTTTTTGCTTTGGAGAGGGCGGCTCTTACCTGAGCATCTGAGATGTCAGGGGTGGCAGCACTCTGCTGGGATAGATATTTGCCCTTTTGGTGGGGAGGGGGGGGGAGAAGTTTGCGCTGAACCTGTCAGCTAGGATGTTGGCAATGTCTGTGGGTTCATTGTATTTTTTGTCATTTTGGACTAATTCTGAGCATATCTGGGAATTCCCACCCAGGTTCCTAACATAACTAAAGAAAGCCTTGTGATTATCCTTAGTGTCCTGTGCCATTTTTCTCTCGAAGCTGGCCTTAGACGATTTTATGAGTGCCCGTAGTTTTTTGCTAATACTGATCAGAGATGCCTTCCCTTTTGGGATTTTGCTCTATCATGTAGTAGCTTCCTCCTTCTATTGTATAGTTTGTTTATGGCTGGGGTCCACCAGACAGGACGCCTGCCTTTGGAGGATTGGGTCTTGGTTTTATTTGGGATTGCATGATCCATGCATTCCTGAAGGTGTTCATAGAATGCGTTTATAAAGGATTCTGCGGTCTGGGCCATATTTTCCACAGGCCAGGGGGCTTTGAAGGATTCCACCTCGGTTTTGAGGAGTGTGAAATTTGCTTTAGAGAAGTTTTTCACTGTGGTTTTCTGGGCAGGGGGTGGGGTCGGGATGTGAATATCCAGTGAGATTAGTTTATGGTCTGATTTTACCAGTGAGGGATACACTTCTGGTCTGGAGCATAGAGCCCCCATGTTGGTGATGATCAGGTCCAGTATGTTTTCCCCTCTTGTGGGAGTGGTAACAAGTTGCTCCATAGCATTTGAGTTTATAAATTTTAGGAACCTTTGGGCTAGGGTGTTGGAGCTAGAGTAATGCTCCCAGTCTATGTTTGGGTAGTTGAAGTCGCCCAATATAATGGTGTTTGGAGAGAACTTCATATTTTCCAGTGTTCTCAGGAAGGCAGAGTGTGGTTCCTGGGTTTGGGAGGGTGGTCTGTAGCAGACTATAAACTGGAAGGCAGTTTTACCCACTGTTAGTTGCACATGGATAGTCTCTGATGCTTCGTGCTGTGCCACCAACCTGGAGGTGTGGGTATCTTTGACAAATATTGATACTCCCCCTCCTTTTGTGGTTCGGTCCAAGTTTTGGGGCCAAAAAGCATGGTATGAGGTATAACCTGGTAGTGCTGGGGTGCTCTCGGGAGCCTTGAACCAGGTTTCTGTTACTGCACAGATATCAATATTCTCCATACTGAGGAGAGCCTCGAGTGCGTGCATCTTGAGGTTTAGACTTCTGGCGTTGAGTAGCATTACTCTTAGTTTCTTTTCCCTTGTGATACCTATGGAGGTGGGTTTGTCTTTTGAGCCTTGCCTAAAAAAGGCACTATGGGGGTGGCAAGAGCCTTTGCCAATATCCGAAAGCCCAGGGGTGACAAGTGCAAGCCGTCCCTAGTGAAGCATCGTGGCTTGTCGAGCATGTCATCCAAGGCTGACAGGCACTGGATCCCCTTTGAATGACACCAATACTTAAGCCAATTGTTGAAATTGATCATCTTGTCTTCATATTGTGGCATCATTCTTAGTGAGGGTAAGATGCTACTCAAGGTAAGGGTCATACCGGCCTGGGCTACATGCTCAGGGAGCTCCTCTATGTCTCTTTTCATGTAGTCCAGGGAGGTACATCTCAGGTCATTCACACCAGCATGGACAATGACTGAGTCATATTTGTACTTGCCTTGGAGTGACCTGAGTGCTTGTGTTATGTGGTGGATCCTAGCGCCCGACAGGCAGCTCACCGTGACCTTCTCCTTGTTCAGCCTAGTGAGCGGGACGTCAGTGTGCCTGACGATAGAGTCACCTATTACAGGTGAATCAGGTGTGTTGTTTAGCCTTAAGGGCTGTGACTGTGTGGCACACTGGCTTTGTGAGTTACGTGTTGCACGTGTTTTGTTTTGGGGTAGCGATTGCTTGGGTGTCTGCTTTGGAGGTCTCTGCTGCTTAGGCAGATTTTTATTTAGAGCCTCTGAGTATGTTTTTGTGTGTTTATGTGTTTGGTTTGCTGTCATGGTAGGTCTATGTGAGACTGGGATTGTAGTGAATGTGGTTTCCTTCTCCTCCTGACTGGTTATGCCAGTACTGAGTTGAGAGAGCTTAGCCTCCAGTTTGGCTATATGGTTGCACCTCTCACATGTGTTGGAATTTGTTGGGAGGAGGAGAGGGTTGTCTGTGTACATGAGGCATTTGTAACATTGCCTCAAGATTCCCAGATTCACCAGCTGGACTGGAGAGGAGATTGACAACTGACCTTTGGACATGCTAGAATAGTATTGGGAATTCCTTTATAATTGAAAAAAAGGGCCAGTGGGGAACAAGGTACTCAAGAGGAGTTTGTGAGGGTGTAGTGCTTTTAATTTTTTAGTGCTGACTTATATAATTGCTTTAGTGAGCAAGTGCCAGGCTTTAGAGTAGGAATAGGGTGTTTATTATGAGAACTAGATCAGTTCTAAGGGAAAAAATTGTTTTATTTTTGAAGATTGTAAAATTATTGTTCTTAAAATGTTTTGTAATAATTTGGAGCTTTTATCCCCGGGACTCCACTGAAAATAGGCTTCTGCCCAGTCAGATTTTCACAGTAATCAAATGTTAATAAATAAATAAATAAATGTTTATTGTTGTGACTGTGGGGTCATCAAGTATAAATAATAATTCGTACTCTGATGTGCTAGATCAGAATACCTTAGAGTGATGCAGAACTAACTGCCGAGTCTGAAGTTCTTTATTTATTTGTTTGTTTCTTTCTTTCTTTATTTATTTGATATTTGGTTACTGGGAAAGTCCGAATAGGCAAGAAACCCATTTTCAGGGAAGGCCTGGGGAGAAAAGCTCCAGTACAAAAGTAACAGAAATACAAGTATTACATAATTAATTATACAATTAAGAGAGAGGAGAGTAGTCAGTTTACACAAAAATCAAAAGTCATATACATACAATTTTACATGTAAGATAAACGAAAAGCAATAACATGCATAACATTTTACAGAGGACTTTAAGTAATTATGTTTGTAGACACATATTTTTACATAGGAGGTATGAATCAGCATGGCAGATGAGTTATAGAAATGGGGCAAGAAAGTATTATGAAGAAGTTAAAGGGGTAGGTGTAAAAGTCAATAAAGAGAGCCTGTACATTAGGAATGAAAATGTGTATAAGGGTCGGACACTTCTACTTGTTAGTGGGAGTAGCAGAACAGCAGAAAAGATGTTAGCAGTAGGAGATAAGGGAGGTAAGGATGGTAGAGAAGGGAGGAATAAAGAAGTTAGGATATAAATTCAGTAAGGAAGATAGTGTGGTTCAGCAGAATATGGAGTTAGTAGTTTGGGTAGGAAAGAGGTGTATGATGGGAGAGGGTGGGTGAAACTGGCACAGGAGGTTGTCATTATTCAGGTTACAGTGGAAGAAAAGATGGGGAGGGAGTAAGCAGTGGAGTAGTGGGAATTAGGGTAGAATAGAAGGGGTGTCAACCAGGTCTATATTAAATCAGTGAATGCTTAAAATAGTGAATGCTGATTTACTGACCCTTTAAAAGTGAAAGCTTGAAACCCCGAAGACACGGAGCAGTGATTTTTTTTTCCCCAGGGAAAAAAAAATCACTGGGCCGTTTTCAGGACTTTGCCATTTCTTCCACAGTGGTGCAATCTCAGAGTTGGTATATTTAAGTAGGGTGGGTGTGGGAGGCACAGACCCCCACATTGGGGGGTGTGGGGGGCGAAACCCCCAATTTAGTTAGTGTTTTGAAAGTTTTTTTTTGTTTTGTGGAACACTGATTTTTTTTCCCCTGTGAAAAGGTTGCTGTTCTGTGTCTTCAGGATTTCTGGTTGCTGTATATGTCTGGACAGACACATGCTAATGGGGGCACATTACTCAAGGACTGGCCTAACAAGGGCTGAATAAAAGAGACAATGATGTCTCTAGATCTAGTTGCAATTCCTTTGTTTAAGTGATGCACAATAAAGAAGGACGTTCTTAACGATACTGGGCACATGTTGTTCAAAACGTAGGTCACTGCCCACATAAGTTCCCAAATCCTGAACAACTGGGTCAACTCTCAGAGTCAAAGTATCAATGTGGTAATTCCCTAGTGTAGATGACTTCACAAAGGCGTGGATTTTCTACATTTTTAACATTTTTAAATGCATTTTCTGGCATTTAGTTTCAGTTCATGATTCTGGCACAAATTATTTTTTTTTTTAGACAAACCTTCATGCAGGATAGCTAATTTAGGGATTCAATAACTGCTACTAGCTTGCAGAAATCTGTAAGCATATTCAGCCAGAGCCCTTTGGTACTGGATTTTATTTCAGAGAAGTAGATGTCAAACAGAAGAGGTCCCGGCACTGAACACTGAGGGGCTGAACTGGTGATTGGTCTGTTTGTGGAGGTAGCTTCCCCTATTTTGATCTCCTGCATCCTCTCTGTGATCCAGGTAGCAATTTAGCAGGTGACATAGTGTTTATTTAGCTTTTCTATTAAGATCAAGTGGGAATTGTGTCTAAAGCCTTGTCCAAGTCGACTTATGTGGTGTGTACTGTTTTACCTTCATTCATCGCTCAAAGAAGTCCACCAAATTGAGTAATCATGACCTGCTTTTGACAAATCCAAACTGATACAGGTCCAGTGTTTTGAGGTTCCCTATGTCCTTATTGATTAGTTCCATCATAAATCTTTCTATGGATTTTTATATAAGGCTGTTCAGACTTATGGATCTGTAATTGCCTAGGTCTGTGAAAGCTCCTCCCTTATCTAGATGAATGATTGTAGCTGTTCTCCATTCGCTTGGTACAAAACCTGTATGAAGGCTGAGGTTGAACAGTGTTGTTGAGGTTAGAGTGGGGTGGCTAAATCATGTTTCATGAAATTTAAAGATGCACCCAGGGATATTGGCAGGACTCATTAATGCAGTATTTTTAGATTTTGATAGTGCTTTCAGGACTTAGTTTGTTTGATAGCTGGAAACAAGTTGATTTTAGGTATAGCTTGTGAAACCAACAGATGGAAGAGAACAGTAAAATTGTAGCTGAATTTATCTATAAGTAGGCTATCTATATCTTCAGCCTTACTCTAGGTAACATCATTCACTATCAGATCAGTGATTTCTGCATTGCACTTCTGAGATTATGAAAGCCTTGTGATTCTCTTTGGCCTATTTCAATGATCAGCCTAATAACTGTTGAATATAGTGGAATGGTTGCATCCTTGGAGAAAGACACAAATGGAGCAAGACACAATACCCTTACTTATACGCTGCACAATG
Organism: Protopterus annectens; assembly: GCF_019279795.1. Classification (NCBI taxonomy): domain Eukaryota; kingdom Metazoa; phylum Chordata; order Ceratodontiformes; family Protopteridae; genus Protopterus; species Protopterus annectens. Next base: position 517,753,619 of record NC_056736.1, read on the forward strand.
AAAAAGGACTTTCTAACAATAGTGAATACATTGTGATCAAAGTACAGTTTGTTCTACACATAGATTCTCTGGCCCGTAATGATCAATCTGGCCCCACATCAATTTTCAGTGGCATGTTGTCATTCTGATAGTTACTGGATTAGCTTTTAATTTTATACCATGCTTATGACACCAGCTATTTGTTTGGAAAACGGTTCTCTTGCAGAATCATGGTGTCCTCTGGAGAGTTTATGATGGCATCAAGTTTACAGCAATCTGCAAACTTGGTTTTCTGTAAAGCCCATATCATTAGCTTTGACGTCTGAGAAGCAAATGCCAAAGAAGAGTGACCCAAGGACTGAACTGTGGGATATAACAGCAGTAACAAGTCTATTGGCGGAGCTAGAGCCACCTACCCTAATTTTCTGAGTTCTATTTGAGAGCAAGTTTACTATCCAATAAATTACATTACATAGGGGTTAACATTTAGCTGGCATTGATATAATGGTTAAGGTGTTTACCAGTTTGACTCTCACCTTTGAAAGGGAAATTGGCTACCTATAAAATGGGCCACAAAGGCAGCTAGCCTAGTACTTACAAATGAATACTTGAGTGAGAGATGTCATCAAGTGCCTTTACAAGGTTTAGATGCATAGTGTACACCAATTTTCACTCAACTATTGCTTCAGTAACCTTTTTGAAGAAGTCAGCAAGTTTAAGCAAACAGAGTCTGCCCTTGACAAAACCAAACTGGCTTGGGTCAACATATTGTAGGTTACCTATTTCATTATTTATTAATTCCATAATGATCCTCTCCATAGACTTACAGATGAGGCTAGTCAGACTTATGGGTCTATCATTACCCTGTTCCACTGACATCCCACCTTTGTGCAGAGAATGACTGCTGATGTCCCCCATTCATCCTGCACAAAACCTGTTTGAAGGCTGAAATCTGAATAGCCTCTGTATGGTATCTGACAGGTCCTGTTTTAGGCTGGCCAATAGGCAGCCTGGTGTGTTATCTGACCCCATGGAAGCAGTATTCCTGGCCTCAAAAATGCTTTGAGGACTTGTTCTTGTGAAATTCCAGGTGGTTCAGATGTGGGTATGAGATCTAGAAATGCGGGGGGGGGGGGTGAAGTTAGAGCTAAATTCATCCACAAGTAGACCAGCTATGTCCTCAGGGTCTGAGTACGTCACATCAATTACTTTTAGCTCTCAGCAGTACTGGGCATTGTTTCTGAAGTTTCTAACATAGTTAAAGAAAGTCTTATGATTGTTTTTTGCCTGGATCGCTATTTTTATTTCATATCTAGCTTTGGTTGATTTGATCAGGAACTGGAGTTCATTCTTAAGTTTAGCAACAGTGTTTTTGACATTTTGAGGGTTGGATTTATTATTGCATGCAATGACTTTTGTCTTTCATTATAATTTATATTTGGGTTCCACCACAGGGTTTATTTTACTTTGGAGAGGGACAGATGAATCTATTCAGCTAGTCATGTGCATAGAATTTGGCAGTGAATGATTTCACATACTGTATGCTGTGGAGTCATCAGGTTGCAGGGGTGTTGAATTTAAGCATGTCATCACTATACCTCTCAAACTTCTAAGTGCAAGAAATCTGGACAAAACTAAAAGTATTGGGTGGTGGGGGTGGGGTGGGCAAAGTCCCAAAATCAGGGACAAATTTTAATTATGTTTATTAACTTAGATATTTGCTAGAATAACAGATTTTGCATTGACATGCATTTTCTGAAGGATATGGAGTCTAAAACTCAAATGTATGTCATTATTTATTGACTTCATTCTTCAACAATTTGCCAGAAACCCACACAATTTTGCAAATGAGGCAAAATTTGAACAATCTGCAAAAATCTAGAGAGTTGAGATGTATGGTCATCACTCAGATTAGTTTTTGCCTAATTTCTGGATTCAAGTATTTAAAGGTACTTCCAGCTTCAGTCTTTGGATAATATGACTGATTCATGATCCAGTTTGAGTAAGGAGGACATTACAGCTAGTGGGGAACACAGCAGTCTCATATTGGTGTGGGCCAAGTCCAGGAATTTGTCTCATTTAGTTGGGGAATAGTCCAGAAATCACTAGGCATACATGTAGGGAATGTATACATTTCCTAACTTGATGGAAGTCCCCTAGGCGAATGTTGTTTGTCCTAATGCACTCATGGACATTTATTATTACATTCCTCCAAGACTCTATCCCCCACCTTTCATATACACCCAGTTCCTACATCTCTTATACAAAAGCTACTTAATAAACTAAAACCTTGCACCCCATCTGCTGACCGTCTCCCATCTGAATACCTTCAAATTGCCACTAAAGCCATAGCCTACCCCATATCCATCCTCATTAACAGAACCATCTCTGAAGGCAAAATTCCTACCATATGGAAAGTATCCCACATCATCCCTCTACATAAAGGTGGAACCTCAGTTGAGCTCACTAACTACCGACCAATTGCCTTACTCTCCCCATTAGCTAAGATAATGGAAAAATGTATCCACAAACAACTACTCAACCATCTTCTAGAGAATAATCTACTAGCCAACTGCCAACATGGCTTTAGACCATTCCATAGCACTACTACTGCTCTTCTCTCCTTTACTGACTCTATAAACAAAAATCGTAACAATAACTCCTTTTCCTCTGCACTATTCATAGACCTGTCAAAAGCCTTTGATATGGTTAATCATACTCTTCTTCTAGAGAAACTAAAGTACCTTTCTCTGGATCCTCTAGCATTACAATGGTTCAAATGTTATCTTCAAAACAGACAGCAAGCTGTACTCTGAGAAAACAATCTGTCTTCATTACTTCCTATAAATGCTGGAGTCCCTCAAGGCTCTATCTTAGGTCCCCTACTTTTTCCCATATTTATTAATGACCTCCACATGAACATACCCCAAACCTCCTGCATTCAATATGCAGATGACTCTACCTTAATCTGCACTGCTAAAAACATATCCTCCCTCCAGTCCCTCACCCAAACTGCTTTCCAAAATGTTGAAAACTGGTTCATGCAACACCACCTTCTCCTCAGTCCTAAAAAAACAAAACTACTGCTTTTTACTCCAACTCATAAGTCACCCACTCCAATCTTCACTATAACCTCTAACAATGCTACTAACATTGCACCAGAAACTACCACCTGCCTACTAGGTGTCACAATTGATAATCATATTAACTATGACAGCCATATTAACTCCACCATAAAGACAGTCAACAAAAAACTTGGTACTCTCTATAGAATTAAACCCTTCCTTACCCCCTCAGCCAGAAAAACTATTGCCCAAACCCACCTGATTTCCACCCTTTTCTATGCCTCTGCTATATTTACTAACCTATCTAAAAATAACATCTCCAAACTTTTTACCTGCTACAATAGCATAGCTAGATTCGTCACATCCTCTCCCTTTAAAACTCACCACTGCCGTAACCTTAAACAACTACGATGGCTAGAAATACAGAACCATTTACTCTATCAACAGTTACTGATCTCCCAAAAGATCCTATACCACCCCAATGACACCCCCATCCTCACTAATCTTATTTCTCTATATAAAAATCTGGCTACACTACGTTCAGCAAATAAACTCCTTGTTGCCTCAATTAAATCTAACAACAAAGCTGGTGATTCACTTTTCTCAAACACTATAGGAATAAACTGGAATTATACCATGATCCCCCCAAAACGTGCACGCTGATTGGCCAGCGTGCCCGTTGTAAATCGAGTTATACTAATGGAAAAAGGTCCGGTCGCCCGGACTTTTTTCCATTAGTATAACTCATTTTTTTTAAACACTGTCTCGCTATGTTAAATGGGTTTAACATAGCGAGACAGCTTTAAAATAAGCAACGGAGATCTCCGTTGCTTATTTTAAAGCTGTCTCGCTATGTTAAACCCATTTAACATAGCGAGGCAGTGTTTAAAACGGAGAAAGCAAGATCTCCGTTGCTTTTTTTAGTGTCTCGCTATGTTAAATGAGTTTAACATAGTGAGACAGTTTTAAAATAAGCAACGGAGATGTCCGTTGCTTATTTTAAACTGTCTCGCTATGTTAAACTCATTTAACATAGCGAGACTAAAAAAGCAATGGAGATCTTGCTTTCTCCGTTGCTTTTGCTCAACTCTGATGTACTGCGCAGGCGCGGTACATCAGAACTGCCGGATGCCAGACATCTGCGGAAGGGCAGTAAACAGGCATTATACTATGCCATTATTTAAGAAAAGTAACAGTTTCTTTTCTTAAATAATGTCATATATAATAGCAATAACCGCCTGGGTGTGGGTAATGCTAAATTACCCACGGTTGGCTTTGTTTGGTCCCTCGGGCTTCGCCCTCGGGACCAAACCACGCCAACCGTGGGTAAATTTAGCATTACCCACACCCAGGCGTGGGTTATTGCTATATCAGCTCCCTCCTGAACTATCTACCCTAGCATCCACCTCTCAATTCAAAAAACACATTAAAGAACATCTGAAAACTCAGTGGCTCTGTCCTTGTGCTAACCCAGACTGAAACTTTTATTTCCCTCCAGCTTATACCCTTCCCCCTCCCCCATCTTTTTCCCTCCAATTCTATTTACTTCTCTTTTGCTTTCCTCTTAGTAATACAATTTAATTTAAGGACTTTACTCTTTCTACCCCATACCTTTTTGTTTCTTATATACTTGCTTATTTATATTTAGTTTAAATTTTAGCATAATGAGTATAGTCTTCATTTTTATAACTATATTTCCTTTTTTTGTTTATTTGACATAGTTATACATTTTTTAAATGGTGTTTTTGTTTTTGCTTGGAGCTTTTCTCCCCGGGCCTCTACTGAAAATGGACATATATCCAGCTAGACTAGCCCGGTCAACAAATGTAAAATAAATAAATAATAAATAAATTAGGAGGAGGTATGTTAGTGAGGAAATTTCTAGAGGTTATGTGGTGAGTGGATATGCTAGTCTGGGCACTACTGTCTGCTTCTGTCTATCAGAAACATGGGGACCATAGCCAGGATGAATTTCAGATTTTCCATCCATTGGTCAAGATTACATTTAAATAGGGTTAGGGATATACTCTGCTTCACAAAGATGAAGACCCTGTTCCAGAGCATGGGGATTTGCTCTCATACAGGGCTATGGTGCCCAAGACATCTGCACCTCGTAAACTGCCATACAGTGTAGACAAGAATTAAGTGATCAAATAGGCACTATGTTGCCATGCATCATTACTCTTAGAGAGAGATAGTGGTGACAAGTCCTCCCATGACCATATCTGGGAGCAGGTGGTCAAAGCCATAAATGTGGTAGGATGTCATGAACATCTTCTCCTTCTCTTTCGGCTGTTCCCGATAGGGGTTGCCACAGCAAATCATCTGTTTCCATTTCTTCCTGTCCTCTGCATATTGCTCTGTCACACCAACAGCCTGCATGTCCTCTCTCACCACGTCCATAAACCTTATCTTAGGCCTTACTCTTTTCCTCTCACCTGGCAGCTCCATCCTTAGCATCCTTTTCCCAATATACCCATCATCCCTCCTCAGCACATGTCCAAACCAACGCAATCTTGCCTCTCTGACTTTGTCTCCAAACCGTCCAACCTAAGCTGACCCTCTAATATACTGATTCCTAATCCTGTCCATCCTTGTTACACCCAGTGCAAATCTTAACATCTTTAACTCTGCCACTTCCAGCTCTGACTCCTGCCTTTTTGTCAATGCCACTGTCTCCAACCCATACAACATAGCTGGTCTCACTATCCTCTTGTAGACCTTCCCTTTCACTCTTACTGGTTCCCGTCTGCCACAAATCACTCCTGACACTGTTCTCCATCCATTCCACCCTGCCTGTACTCTGTTCTTCACCTCTCTTCCACACTCATCATTACTCTGAACTGTTGATCCCAAGTACTTAAACTCATCCTTCACCAACTCTACTCCCTGCATCCTCACCATTCCTCTATCCTCCCTCTCATTCACACACACATATTCTGTCTTAGTCCTGCTGACCTTCATTCCTCTCCTCTCTAGAGCATATCTCTACCTCTCCAGGGTCTCCTCAACCTGGTCCCTACTCTCACTACAGATCACGTCATCTGCAAACATCATAGTCCATGGGGCCTCCTGTCTGATCTTGTCTGTCAACCTGTCCATCACCATTGCAAATAAGAAAGGGCTCAGAGCTGATCCTTGATGTAATCCCACCTCCACCTTAAACAGATTTGTAACTCCCACTGCAGACTTCACCAGTGTCACACTGTCCTCGTACATATCCTGTACCACTCTTACATACTTCTCTGCCACTCCTGACTTCCTCATACAATACCACAACTCCTCTCTAGGCACCCTATCATATGCTTTCTCCAAGTTCGCAAAGACACAATGCAACTCCTTCTGACCTTCCCTATATTTCTCCATCAACAGTCTCAGAGCAAACATCGCATCTGTAGTGCTCTTTCATGGCATGAAACCATACTGCTGATCGCTAATCATCACCTTCCTTCTTAACCTAGCTTCCACTACTCTTTCCCATAACTTCAAGCTGTGACTAATCAGTTTTATCCCTCTGTAGTTACTACAACTCTGCACATCACCCTTATTCTTAAAAACAGGTACCAAAACACTTTTTCTCCACTCCTCAGGCATCCTCTGACTTTCCAAGATTTCAATAAACAATCTGGTTAAGAACTCCACTGCCATTTCTCCTAAGCACCTCCATGCTTCCACTGGTATGTCATCTGGACCAACAGCCTTTCCATTCTTCATCCTCTTCATAGCTGTCCGTACTTCCTCCTTGCTAATCTGTTTCACTTCCCAATTCACTATCCCCACATCAGTAGGATGTCATGAACATACATATTCAAAAATAAATCATAGGCCATGAGCTATGATCAAACAGGAGAGATGTAAAATGTCTGCAATTACCCAAGAACGTATGGCTGCTGGGGGTGGTCCTGCTATCAAACCACCATTGACTGAAACAGAGGAGTTCCTGTCTACTGTCAAATATCCAGACAGATCATCACAGGGTTTGCACAAAATCATTGATGTTGGGACTGACGTGGTAGACAACCCAAGTGGTGTTTGCCTACTGCAGAACTTCCAGGCATGCTATATGAAGAAATAATTGTCACTGTATAAATATTTATAGCCAGTGCCAATGGTGGGATAGAAGAGACACTAAGGGAGAAAGAGAGAGAGAGAGAGAGAGAGAGAGAGAGAAGGAGGGGGAGGATCAACTGGACTGTACAATTTTGTATGAGATGTTTCCTATTCTGCAGCTGTCAATGAGGCTGTTTTCTGTTTCTTGTGTCATTCGCACTGTGATGCTTATCAGACACATTTCATCTCTCTTTCTTATACAGAGGCACATCAGATTTTCAGTTTACACGACCAATTGCACATGATAAATACACCTTTTGTATTGTTATTAATGTACATTAGCATGCATTCATTTTTAATATATGTTTTACATAAGTTTGATCACTTTGTATTTTATTTCTCTCTTTTTTGTGTTGATTACTTGTTATCATGGGTGATTCTGATAATGGCACTGTGGAACCCCTACTGCCTGCTGTCAGAGGATCGGTAGCCTCTCATGATGATGTCAATAACAAAGAGGCACAGTCTGGGGATGTATAGGATCAATCTGACACTGAGGTTGTGCCAACAACATTCTCAACTCTTATTTTGGATGCATAACCATGATACAGAGACCTCAGAATAGGAAGGGTTGAGGGTGACACATTTGATTAGGGAAGTATTACTACTCCACTTCCAGAACTGGTTGATTCTCCCTATAGCCTTCTTGAGGGCAAGGTGCTACACAGGTGGGTTTTTAGAGGTGATTGGAGGATGCCTGCTGTTCACCCTTCTCCTGATGTTGGTGTGTCAGTAGCTGCTACACAACATATGTATAGGGGTGTCTCAGAGGCACAGACATTTCCACTAGGGCCTCAGAAGAGATAGTGTGAGCACTAAATGTACATTCTGATGTGTGGGACTGCCTGAACTGTGTAGCTGACTCCTTGGACAATATGAATGACACACTGGATTGGTTAATGTCTCTAATGGAATGTCTGCTGGGGAGGGTCAGCAACAACATGGCCAGAGAGCCACTACACTGTCCAGTGTAGCCGACATGACCATGCAAGATCTTGCTCCCACAGTGGCACTACTTCTACTGCTCTGTCAGTGACTGTGGTGTCCACATCCAGACGTTGTAGGTCACATAGTCATGGTCTTTGAAGTAGTCATGCTGAGAGCTCACCCAGCAGATATTGCTCCTGTTCAGGTAGCACCCTGGCTTCTAGGCAGGGCTGGGAACTAGCAGTGCAGCTCCTGGCAGATGTAGCTCTGATAGCTGGGTTTGAAGACGCTGAACTGGCTAGTCTACTATGCATGTCTCACACCTGTGGGTGATGCCTGGACATAGTGCTAGCACAATCATTGATTGTTCATGCAGACACGCCGACACACACACACACACACACACACACACGCACACACACGCACACACACATGCACACACACGCACACACACGCACACACACACACACACACACACACACACACACACACACACACACACACACACACACACACACACACACACACACAAGTTATCTAAACACTAAAGTTGACTGATATACAGATCTTGCTACTGGCCCTAGCAACTGGAAACTTAATAAATATAGTATTACTCACACACATTCACATGTGTCAGGTTTGCCCTCCCACATAAAAATGTAGAACATTCAGAGCAATGGGCTCTGTACACAGCCTTCTCAGTGGTGCAGTTCCCAAATCTTAACTCATGTTTATGGATGTTTTTCAGTCTTGATTAATGACTTTTTGTTTGTGTAAATATATTTTCCATGGATAAAGCTGTTTTTGAAAAGCTAATCTGATGAAGTCCAGTTAGTGAACAAAAGTGCTCATCATACATGAATAAAATTGAGTTCTTTCAATGATTAAGTCTGATAGATTTTTTTACTTTTATTATTTTAAAACTAAACAGTGACTTTTAAAGTTTTGGACTAAGTTTAACAGTTTCTGAATGCTGGATTTTAGTTAATTTGCCTGTTCTTGTAACAAAGAAGTGCAGACAGCCTACAATTCTCATGCTTGGGCTAGCTATTCTCAAAACAGCTCTGACTGTGTTTCTGTACTTGTTTATCCTTTGACTCACATTTTGGATGTCCACAGGAGTCCTGGATGTGAGGTGGATTTACCAGAGCCACTAGTCAGATTTTTCCTTTAAAAATTTAGCTGTTAGGATGCTGGGCAAAATGATAAATGACCTGACTTTCATTTTAGCCAACAATAATTTTACTTTTGCCATGTCAAGTTGACATTCATAAGAGATCATTAACTGAGCTGCACTTACTAAATCTTAACTTAAATAGGAAAAATCTTGCAAAAACTACTTCTGTTTCCAATTTTAAGAGACCATGTGCTCCATGCTCATCAGAGCACAAAGATGGAGAGCTTTTCCTGAAGTTAGACTGTGAAACTTTGCAACCTGAGCCTCCTGCATCATCGAGACTCAGATGAATTCAGGGGCAAAAAACATAGTTGCAGCACCAAGAGGACATCCCTTGAGTAGGAAAATCTCATGGTACCAAACAGTAGAAAAATGCAATTCCTGAAAACAATGGGAAAAGTCAACAACTACACTTTAATCAGCCTTGTTTGCTCACTCTCTTATGAGTCTCAACCAACACATTGATAACTAATAGCCTAATAGTCTAAACTGAAAACACAGCAAAATGTAGTACAAATGGCAGTGTAGATCATGCAGAGTTACACAATATAAAATAACAAGAAATACAGATATCTGCATTTGGGTTGTCTAAGCTGGATTAGGTGCATTCTCTGTTAAGTGGGAAATGTCCATTAGGCTACAAATTTACATTAGCATATTGTTCAGCTCAAATTATAATTAACCAAAATATTTTACAGCTAATGTGGACATGGCGGGGTAACGATATGAAATGTTGGGACCTGCTAGAGCAAGTCCTAAAACATGGAAACTGAATGGCAAAAAATGGACTTACACACACACACACACACACACACACACACACACACACACACACACACACACACACACACACACACACATATCTATTTTAATCCAGGATGGTCATTTCCTGGAATATTCACTTTTTTCCGAGGTATGGCAATCTTGGAGTTAGTATAAAGAAGTTCAAGGAGGGTGTAGGGAGCTTGACCCTACATTGGGGGTACAGAGGGGCTTGCACCCCCTACTGCAAAAAAAGAAGTTTAAATGAGAAGAATGATTTTCGTGATTTGCCCTTCTCATAGGTTTTCTTTTTCTTTTTTTCTTTTTTTTTTTGGGTTGTTGGCACTCATTATTTTGAGTACTGATATTTCAAGAGGGAGCCCATGACAGTGTGTTATAGTTTTGGGCAGCTTAGTCTGCTTGAATATCTGGCAATGTAGCTTAGAGGGCTAAGGCTATCATCTGCTGTTGATCTTTACCCTTTAGTCATGGGTTTGATTCCCTCCACCACTACTTGGATAAGGTAAGACTTTGAAGAACTCATCTTACCAGACCAGTGTTAGGATAGCTTTTAAAAAAGACATGGAGTAATTAACAAATAATTAAAAAGTCACACAAATTTGGCTTTCTGCTAGACTGTTTCCAAATATACTAAATTGCTTTGAAAGGCAATCAGTCCATTGCCTGTGGATCAGCTGTAGTAGCTTCTTAAATTCTAGAGTATTTCAAAATGTCATCAGCAAATGGCCTTCCAAAATGCTTAAACCTGATTGGTCAAACCTTGGAACAATTAGGATGTTGATTTTCCATACTAACCCTGGCTAATATTAAGCTACTAGACTGCTGGTTTGACAAATATTTTGACTGCAATAGCTATGAAACTGTTGGGGAGTTCAAACTTCTGTTGTTAGTCAATGCATAAATAAAAGCCTTTTTTTATTTTGTGCATGTTACTTCTCTTTGGCTATAAAGTACAATAAAAAATATCACAATTTTCACCCCCTCCGCCCTTGTCACCACTCCATTTAGAGAAGTGCAGTTTGAGTATTTCAAAATTGTGTTTATTACCATAGACTAGTACTACATTGTTAAAAATTTGTGATCCACTCATCAGGCAACCTGACTTTGATTAATTAGCTCGGGTGCATGACAGAGCTGGCATTCAGGTTGGGCATGCCTATCCTTTGGGGAGCGTAGCAGAGCAGTCAAGGGTTGTAGCAGTCTTTTAAAGGAAAGAAGTCGACTTACAGTTTGAAGATGTGAGTGTGGCACACCAAGCCAACAACTGGCAGCCCCCTTCATTGAGCAAGTGCACTGGAAAGTGCACTTTTTAGTAGGGATTGCTTTGTGGCTCTTGTGGTGATGTGGAACCCCCCCCCCCCCATGGAGGAGAGATGAGACCATAAAAATTGTTCTCATTGCTGGGATACAGGTGAGGATGTAAGCAATCCTCATGATTGCCTAAATGATGCCCTCCTCAGATGGCACTGAAAGGGGAGCTTGACTCTGATTGGGGAGGCTTGATATTCAGTACATACAGGAGCAAAAACAGCATAAAAGACAATAAATCTGTATTTGCCTGATAAAATGTTAAGCTGAATTTGTCAGCTTGGCTAGGTATGTACAATACCAAATATTGCTTTCTGGAATTATTAAAAAAATGCACTCACTTTTTTTTTTTTTTTGCAGGGAGGACAAGTCCCCTCTGTACTTCCCAATGTGGGGTCAAGCATCCTACGTGCTCATGCTCATACACACACACACACACACACACACACACACACACACACACACACACACACACACACACACACACACACACACACACGCACACACACACAGACAAACTCAGACATGGATGGCTCACACACACACACACACACACACACACACATAGACACTCATGCAGATTCGCAGTCAAATGCAAATATGCATTAATTATTACCTGCACAATATAAGTATGGTATATAATGTTTTGCACTATAAATTAGCAAGGAAAATTATTACTTTAAAGATACACACAAAAACAAATAAATCACCCTTTACAATTGCAAAACCATACAGAAAAAAAACAGAGGCCATTTGCTGAGGGCATTAATACCCTCTAGAGAAGGCATTATTTTTATAAAGGACCTTCAAGAGTGGGGAGGCACTTCACCTGTAGCAATGGGCCACACAACATTATTGGTTAGTCTGTTATTTCCCCTTTAATGTCCACTACCTCTGGCATTATGGCTTACATTGATTTTATTTGTTATGATGAACTGTTTTCCACAAAACTGTTCATTTTGTATTATATCTTGTCTTGTCATTTTGTTTGAGTCCCTAATTTTATGACACATGGCAGTGCATGTACATTTCTGAATATAAAATTCAACTAAAGTTATCTGTACTGTTTTAAAGGTTTCTGATCCACAGATGACAATATTCATTGCATTTTTTCAACTTATACATACTTGTCTAACTATAATACCCATTATAATCTCAACTCTGTGGACTGATGATAAATATGTGACAACTAAACAGACTAAACATTTCTAAAATTGTAGATACTTAAGGAAATAGCAATAGACTGTGACAAATGTATAGGGAATTGTATTAAATACTCTCGTTTACTGAGGAAAAGCCATAACATGCGACATTTAATCATTAGTACAGTGCTAATCTCATTTACATATTGTGATTTTCAGAATTATTTCATTAACATAATATTTAAGAAAGGTTATTTTGGGAGCCTTCATTAACAACTAGATATCTGAGAGCTTCAATATCAAATTAAACTATGGGGTACCAAACATGTTACAGCTGTTTACATTAATTTTCCAAAATCTTGTCAATGTTCAAAACATTAGAATAAAGCCAAAAAATGAACAATCATTATCAATTAACATGAACAATGAGAAAGCATATTTAGGATGATGCACTAAAGGAATGCAGATGGTACTTCTCTGGTCACTGGTGGCTAACACTGCATCCATTGTTTTTTTTAATTGTACACATGGTACTGTTATGCTGTCCTTGGCTGTGGGCAAACTAAATGCAACATGGATGATCACAGGCTGAGCAAACCCATATGACAGAGACAGTTCCTGAGACAGCATCACTGCTGGCTCTCACCACAGACCCCACCACTCCTGGGTGTGTTTGATCTCATGTTTGCTGCAGTGACACTACTCAGGGTTTACCCCTGGGATACCTCACCATGCTGCATGTTTTTATTCTTGTAATTCTACACCATCAATAGCTCCTGTGGGCGGATGCAGCTGAATGCCTACTCATGGTGCACAATACTGACATTTGGCTGTTGGTCTCAGGTACATATTGTAGTACCTCACCAAATGCATCAAGATAGTGGATGCATCCCTTTAGTATCCCAAACATATGTCCTGCCTTCTGTGGTATGATTTGAGGGTTGCTGTTGCGAGTTATCAGTCATAGTTCCAACACATATCTGGCATCACCTGGAACACACAAAGGAGTTACCTTTACATGTAGACTGCTACCTGCTCGTATGTTAACTGTATATAATGATGTTTGTGCCTGACTATGTGCATATCTACCAAATGGATGATCTTGTCCGAAGTTCCCAGGCATGAACCAATGGTAGACATGCTCCATATTTATGAGTCACTGGAACTGCCTGATGGTGCATGGAAACATGATAGCTTATATTCTGGACATTTCATGCCACCTAACAGCCGAGTGAGTGGAAGCCCTTCTTGTTGATGCAATTGACATATTATGGATCAGGTAGGGCCTAGATGGCAATGTGTGTGCAATCACTTTTTCCCAGGGTTTCAGAGAAATGTGTTATGGTATAAAACTCCACATAGTGGTGGTCTTCTTCTCTGCAGTCCATTCTGCAGTATAATGTTGGGGAACTAGTGTAAGATATGCAAGGCTGACTAATGCAATATCAATGGAGTGTCGCCTGGTTGGGATGATTAAAGTTATGGATACCTTAGTGTCCCCTAGGATGAGCAGTCCATACTGCCCCTTGATTCTGCATTTAGCAACACAATTCAACATGCATCAGTATGTCTTCCTATCCATATGGAAGCAATCCCCAATCTGCTGCTTAGCCACAGATTGTACCATATGCATTGCTGCAGTGGGCATGGCACACAATATCATAGATACTGGCTCTGGGAGGAACCGCTAACATTGCTATGGCTGCTATAATCACAAACATAGTAGAATCGTGTACACTCAGAAATTCCAGGTATTCAAAGTAGGTGAATGCTGTGGTACACAGCACCTGTTTTATACTTCTCTGACTCTCTCCATCATAGTTGGTGTCATCATTTGCAAAATCACTGTGCATCATTTGCACCAGAAACTTTGTTTCCATATCATTATGGAGTCACTTGCATATGCTGTATGCTGCTCTAGTTTACTCTAGAACAGTTAGGCTATTTTTCTTATATTCTCCATGCAGTGATTTGTGCAGCACTATATGCTATCCATGAATAATGGCCATAATATGTACTGCGCAATTACATATTTTAGCCATTTATTCATTAGAGTCAAAACTTCATACATGCACTGGCTGTGCATAGTGAGATGCCTACTCTGCATTGCAGTTTCACTTGCTAAATGTCCAAGGGTTCCTTTGAAAAGGCTCCAGGAGGGATACTTAGTATCTGTTTGCATGATCTGTCTCACAACTGAAAGTCATGTCTTCCTCAGTCCTATGCAAATATATGCATGCACTCTGATTCATGAAAGTGAGCAAAAACCTAGTTAGACAATATAGAGCGGAAAGTGCTCTGACTAGATATCATCAGTTCTCTTATTAGTTCTCCAAAATAGCACCGACTAGCTGGAATACAATTCCTGGGGAAATAAAAATCTCCACTGAGCTATTAACATTTAAAAACCTGCAAGTCACATCTAATCAAAACTAGTAAATGTAATTACTTTGAAGATGCTGTGCCATACATCAAGGTGATGTACATCAATTTCATTTGTGTAATGATCTAGTAATTACTACTGACCCCCAACTTCTACGTTTAACTATATATATATATATATATATATATATATATATATATATATATATATATATAGGTATACTGTACTTCATTGAAGAAACAATTCTTCGAAAAAGAACAGCAGACCCACACTTATGCGAAAGTGCACTTTCACGAAGAATGGATCAACGAATCGTTAACAAACACCAAAACAATGTTTTTTGCAGGGGGCAAGCCCCCCTGCACACCCCATGTGGGGGGCTGTGCCCCCCACCCCCCTACTTAAATATGCCAACTTCGAGATTGCACTACGATGGGGAAACAGGTAAATTTCCTTTTCCCCATTGTAGTGTGCTTTGGTGACTCAGTGTTCCCTAACGGTTTGTTGAACCATTCTTCGCGGAAGTGCACTTTCGGTTAAGTGACCTTTCGCATAAGTGTGGGTCTGCTTCTCATTTTCTAAGAAGTGTTTCTTCAATAAAGTAAAGTAGAGCCATATATATATGTATATATATATATATATATATATATATATATATATATATTTATATATATATATCTACACACACACATATGTTATCAGATCAGATCACCTTATACAAGATAAGTAAATCATAAATGCTGAATCAAAGAATGTGTCACATTACTGGATAATCACTGTCTCAAAGAACAGAAATGTGCAGAAAAATTCCAGACACAAGCTTTTGCACTCACTGTGGTTTCTCAGGTATTTAAAACTGTAAGCTAACAGATGAGATTTTACAATCATCTAAGAAGTCACGTCTCAAATTAACCACCCAAAATAAAATATATTTGACTTAATATTAGTTTTAAGGATGTAATGTTTAAATCACTCAGATTAAACTGAAATTCATCAAACTAACACACACACACACACACACACACACACACACACACACACACACACACACACACACACACACACACACACACACACACACACACGCGCGCAAATAAACAATAAAATAAAAATATGAATAAATTAATGTTTTTGCAGGAGAAGGGCAAGTGCCCCTGCACCCTTAACCCTAAACTTTTTAATATACTAAGTCCAACATTGCTCAGGCTCTGGTGTAAGGGGAAAACCTTCCTCACCTGCAATTCATTGATCTAAGATGAACAGTGCATATATGGTCACAAAAATTGGGAGTCAACAAAGAACAATTGACAAGATATGAGTCGATCAGAAATGTATCAGGTAATAATAATGCTCTCTTAGTTAGTGATTTATTTTAATGCCTCAGAGTTTCTACTTAAATCAGCAACATGCTTCTATAAGCTCAAACTTCACTCTAACTGCAAAACAGATCAGCCACTAGTTATGAAAAGTAAGTTGCAATGTTGACTCAACACAGTAATCAGCATATCCTGCTTTTACCACATTAATAACTTTGGTAGCCATGATAAAATAAATGGTTACTGAAATACAAAAATTAAGGACAGATGTTATTACCCCATCAGCTGAATAAAATCACATAGCTACATTTAATTTATAAAACATTATCCTCCTTTCAGATCAGTGCAACATTTCATTAATGTTTACCTTCAAGCCAAATGTGCAGATGCATCATTTCTAGAGCTGGCAAGATTATCAATAGCATAAAAATAATAGTAAGAAGGTTAATGTGTCAGGCACTGATTTTTATACCATATGATGTTACTGATTTTTGTAGCAGTTACTGCCCAGGTTGTGTCTGAAAAGGGTCTTCAGGGCAGTGTACTTACCTGATTATCAATGTGAAAAAAATAAATAAATACAGCACCGACTCAATGCATGTGAAAGCATAGTCATATACATAGACTGACATGCAATACTTAACAAAGTTGTCCTCATGGCACTCATATCAGCAGAAAGAATCTAAAATGGGAACAAAAATCATATTGCACAGTGGCACTATTTAAAAAAAGCAATACATTTCTTGGTTAAAAGAAATGTAATTTCACCGTTTAACAAAAGAAAGAAAGAAACAAACAAAAGAGACAAAAAAATGAGAAAAAAATGAAGAAATGCATGCATACCATTCCCAAAGCATTGTGTCACACTTGTAGTCGCTTTCTCAAGCATTGATATGCAGTGAGGGAACTGGTTATGTAACTAGTAAGTGGGCATTAGACATTACCAAGTAGTTTGCTTGGGAACAGACTGTTGTTAGCACACTGTTTACCTCCAGTCTTATAACATTAATGGAATCAATTGTCTTTACCTTGGATTTCTGACAGAAATGATGCTGAACAAACAGAATGTACTGACTACTAAATCAGGGGCATTTAAGTTATCTGCTTTTATCTGATCTTGACTGTCAAAATATAAATATAGCAGTATCAGAGTAGGAAAAACCAAGTCCAACATGCAGGAGCAAGCAGTACACAACCACTTGTTAGCATAATCATACGAATTACAATCAATCATTTCATCTATGTGACCGACAGAAAGGCAGTTTTTATGCATTTCAAACTTTCTTTTTCAGCCTTAATTGCCTGGTGCTATCTGTGAGAAGGTCTCTTGTCAAGAATATTACACTTGTCTCTGCAGTGCTGCTGATAATAAAGTAGTGAAGATTGAACCAACAAGGCTTTGTATGTTGTTAGTGTTGTTAATGTGTTGCTGGGACAAAAAGGCTTTTAACATCTTACCCTCTCCTATTTAGTTTCAAAAGGATTTGTTCTTGGCTCATGGAGTAAGTGACTTCTTAACTCAGATGAAGGCTGCCACACTTGTTTGGGTTACAGTAATTACAGTGGATTACATTATACCACTTTAAATGCAAACCGTTTTAGACTTTGCATACCATTCCATAATCCATAAGAACTGCTATTTCTTTGTGGGGTTGAGGAGAATTATATTCACTATGTGTGTGTGTGTGTGTGTGTGTGTGTGTGTGTGTGTGTGTGTGTGTGTGTGTGTGTGTGTGTGTGTGTGTGTGTGGGTGTGTGTGAGTGCCAGTGCATGTTCATGTGTGTTTCGGTGTATGTCTGCCCTTGCACACATTTGCGTGTGTATGTTGTGGTGGTGATAATGCCCTCTGGTACTGCTGCTGTTTTTTAAGAGCTTGCAATTATTATGCTGTGTGTGTGTGTGTGTGTGTGTGTGTGTGTGTGTGTGTGTGTGTGTGTGTGTGTGCGCGCGCGTGTGTCTGTGCTGTTCAAAATGTGTGCTACATTATACTTCACTTTAAAACTACCACCTGAAAAAACAGAAAAGATTGTATCGAAACTCTGAAACTTTTCTTCCAAGGAGCTAAATGTATGTGCCAGTGCTTTACTGTGAGTATGATGTATGGAATGCCTTACAGTGAGTGTGATGTATGGAATGCATTACTGTGAGTATGATGTATGGAATGCCTTACTGTGAGTATGATGTATGGAATGCCTTACAGTGAGTGTGATGTATGGAATGCATTACTGTGAGTATGATGTATGGAATGCCTTACTGTGAGTGTAATGTATGGAATGCTTTTCTGTGAGTGTGATGTATGGAATGCCCTACTGTGAGTGTAATGTATGGAGTACCTTATACTGTGAGTGTGATGTATGGAATGCCTTACTATGAGTATGATGTACGGAATGCCTTACTGTGAGTGCGATGTATGGAATGCCTTTCTGTGAGTGTGATGTATGGAATGCCTTCCTGTGAGTGTGATGTATGGCATGCCTTACTGTGAGTATGATGCATGGAATGCCTTACTGTGAGTGTGATGTATGGAATACCTTCCTATGAGTGTGATGTATGGAATGCCTTACTGTGAGTGTGATGTATGGAATGCCTTACTGTGAGTATGATATATGGAATGCCTTACTGTGAGTGTGATGTATGGAATGCCTTACTGTGAGTGTGACGTATGAATGGGATTACAGAAGAGACATTGAGACACTGTGAATATCAGAGTAGACAACTGGGCATGGGTTTTATTTGTACCATTTTCTCATTGTTCTCATGAATAGTCCTGTCCCATTTGAATCATTTATTTATTTATATTTGTTAACCAGGATGGCCTAGTTATTCAGCCCTTTTTGGTCAAAATAACATTCTGGATAGAAGTTTCTATGACAACAAGCTTTCAGAAAGGTTATTAGAAGAGAAAATATATTTTGAAATCAGTGAACCTGTGATGAAGGGAGATATTGCCAGCACAGCTATCTGGAATTTTGTAAATAATTATATGTCATTTGTGAATATCAACATGATTTATATAGAAGTGTGACAAACGAAGATACTGCCAGCCAAGCTATCTGGAATTTTGTAAATAATTATATGTCATTTGTGAATATCAACATGATTCATATCAGATGCTTGTGTTACAAATGTATATTTCAAACTAGGTTTGTACAGACGTGTGTTGAAAAGATATTTTATAAAGTGCTTGTGCTTAAAATGTAGCCACAGCATGCCCTACTGGAAGAGAACAGAAATGTACATGCACTATTGTAACTGTTAAAATATATATATTTTAACAGTGGATACTGGAATACCAGAGGTTAACTTCAGTCTAGTAAATTTTAGAAAAATAGCTGAAATTAAATTACTTTATGGCAGGAAGTAGACACAGAGTCTGTGCTGAGAAGTTTTCTGTATTGTCTTGGAAGTGTTTTATTGTTTTATGACTTCTAGCCATTGCTAAAGATCTGAGAAAAAGCCCCATGTCTATGTATTTTTGCAGGTAGATGCTAAATGCTACCTGCCATCAATGGTTGTTTTGGGGCCTGGGAACTAGAGGTCAGATGACAAGAAATTATGTCATTCTGCAAGCTAGCCCAGCAGTAATATTTCAGATATTAATTTGAGAATTTTCTGAGAGAGACACAGCTGTTTGTGTTCTGATTTGGACCTGACAAGATCCACTCACCACACATCTGCCTTGTTCTTAAGTAAGTTAACTAGAGTATAGTAATTCTCTTAAATACAGTCAGGAATATAGCAAAACTTAGTTTAGATGTTTTTCTTTATTTATTTGAGACTGTCCTGCAATGTTATTTTAAATATTTCCTGTGATTTTGAAATCTGATGTCACTGTAAAAATATAGTGAGTATTTTCTTGTTCTTTTAATATTTATTATTAAATATATTTAAACCTTTCATTGTGGCTAATCTGCCTAGAGATATTTAAGTTCTGAGAGTAGTTGTATATTTATTTCGTGACACTGTGGGCAACTCCTAATTGCCTTGCTCTTGGTCAAACTACCATTCATAATAATAGTAACAGTAACATTACACAGTAAGATTGGACACCCTTTGTTAAGGGCCTCAAAGTAGTTGATAAGGGGCTTTGGTCACAGTGATAACAACCTTACAGTCTGGGCAGAAGGGGGCATATCTAGTAAACATGTGCCAGCCTTTTCCAGGTGTGTGTGTGTGTGTGTGTGTGTGTGTGTGTGTATAAAACAAATCTCCAAGAGTGTGTGTGTCAGCTACTTGGGCAGGAACACAAAGCACTGCTTGGACAGAGAGCGTCTTGGACAACTTGGCTTGGAACACTGGCTAAGGGGTCAACTCTATAGCTGTGCCAGTGAGGAGTCATACTGGGGATCTGGAGAAAGAGGGAGACACCAGCCCTGGACTGACTGTGGTCTCTTTGTGCTCCTAAGGCAAATTGTACTTGATGCAGAGAGCTGCATCTGGAAATATTGTGTGTATGTACTTGTCATCCTCCCAGTGTGCATCCCCCACTGGTTCTGGTGGTGAGGATTGAGGCTCCTTGATTACAGGTCCAGTGGTGGGTCATCACAGACCCTTTCATGAGTAATAGTAAGCATCTCTGTAAACATACTCAGTGTGAGCTGGTTTGAACAAGAAATTGTACTTTGTTTTCATGGGCCATGCCTACAGTGAACTTTTCCAAGTCTTGTGAAATCATAGAGCCAAGCTGTCCAATTTTAAGATGATGGCTTAAGGCTGCAAATAAACTTGAGTTTCAGTAAAGCCAGTGATGGCAGAGAAATCTGAAGCATTCTAAGTACTGCTGTCTTTCTCTGGAACTGGTGACCTGTGGACTTCTACATGTGAGCAGTACAGTTATTCTGTCTGTAGACTAGATCTCACTGAAGCCACAGTGTTTAGATGTACATGGATTGGTAAGTGGCAAACAACAGGTCTCCGGGCAAAGCAAAGGTCTCAACAACAGTGAGAAAAACTGGAAAACTTCCTAACCATCCATTCACAGTATATATGTAATATTTAAGGTAAGAAATGTATGTCTGGAAATGTACCTAAGTACTCACTGCCTAACTTAGAGGGGAAGAACAAAGCAAGAGCAGAAATAGGATACAGTGAATCATAAGCAGTAAATGTATGATTGTGTGCAGAACACGTATGTTTGTGAACAATACATGTATAATTGTGTGCAGTACATGATTGATTGTGTGATCTAGGTAGCCATTTACTTTCTAGTTTCAAGAAGTTATAGCTCCTGTATGGAGCAATTGTGTGTGTGTGTGTGTGTGTGTGTGTGTGTGTGTGTGTGTGTGTGTGTGTGTGTGTGTGTGTGTATATATATATATATATATATATATATATATATATATATATATATATATATATATATGGGTCTAGGACATTTCACTGAAAGTCAAATTAGTGTACACTTTTCACTGAAAACTCAATTCACTGAAACACATTTCACTGAAAGTTATATATGGCCTTTTCCCCACTGTAGCGCAGCCCTGGAGTTAGTATATATATAGTAAGGGTGTGTGTGCGGGGCACCTCCCCCTACATCAGGGGGTGTGGGTGGCATAGCCCCCCACATATTTTAAATATTTTGAACTATATACATGGATACTTGCAAGTCCAATATATTACTCTTTTCCAAACATAATATATACTCAAAATATGTTTGGGGCTATGCTCCCCACACCCCCACTAACTATATATACTAACTCCAGGGTCGCACTATAGTGGGGAAAAGGCCAAATATAACTTTCAGTGAAATGTGTTCCAGTGAATTGTGCTTTCAGTGATTTGTGTTCAGTCATGTGAGTTTCAGTGAAATGTGCATTCAGTAAAATGTCCTAGACCCACACACACACACACACACACATATATATATATATATATATATATATATATATATATATAAATATATATAAATACACTTTTAAATGTCGAAATTTCAAAATCTCGACTTTTAAAAAAAGTACCCGTAACATCAAGATTTCAGAATCTCGACATTTAAAAGTGGGTTAAAAAAAAACAAAAATAAAGAAAAAGGGGGGCAAGCCCCCCTGCACCCCCCCACAACTCCTACTTAAATATACCAACTCTGAGATCGCACTACAGTGAAGAGAATGGTAAGTGCAACAGGAGCATTACCGTTCTCTTTACTGTAGCGCGATCTCTGAGTTGGTATATTTAAGTAGGGGTGTGTGGGAGGTGCAGCCTGCAAACACTTTATTTCAAGTCTCCCTCTTTTTTTTAATCCACTTTTAAATGTTGAGATTCTGAAATCTCAATGTTTTGGGTATGTTTTTTTAAAAGTTGAGATTTCGGAATTTCGACATTTAAAAGTGGACCCACACACACATATATATATATATATATATATATATATATATATATATATATGTGTGTGTGTGTGTGTGTGTGTGTGTGCATGTTTGTGTGTGCGCGCGCGTGTGTGTGTGTGTGTGTGTGTGTGTGAGTCTGTCTGCATGTATATATACACAAGTATGTAATAAATAATCAACAGTGAGATTGTTAGAAACATGAAGTGTTGAATGACTCATTAGTGCCAATCACAACCCATGATGTGGCCCCCACACACCTGGAAATTAAATATACTTACTCCAGGGTCATACAATCTCATAGAATAGGGAAAAAGTTCAAAATTATGTAATGGTTGATCTGTTGACATTCGACCATTACAAAATATGACCAACTATATCACTGAAGAAAAGCACTAACGTTTTAGCATGCAACAAAATGTGTGCAGTGACAAATCCTATAACATGCATAAATCTATGTATATGCATATATCTATCTATATATATATATATATATATATATATATATATATATAGTCATATAGACATATATATGTATATATATATATATAAATATATATATATATATATATATATATATATATATATATATATATATATATACATGCACACACACAGACACACACACACATATATATATATCTATATATAGATGATATAGACATCTATAGCTCTATATATATATATATATATATATATATATATATAAATATATATATATATATATATATATATATATATATATATATATATATATATAAATAAATATATATATATATATATATATATATATATATATATATATATATATATATATATATATATATATATATATATATATATATATATATATAAGATATATATATAGATATATCTATATCTAATCTGTATCTATCGATACATATATCTATATGTCTATATATACATGTATATATATATATATATATATATATATATATATATATATATATTGATAGATAGATATACAAATATATAGATATAGATATAGATAAACTGAGAACCACAACATTCCATGTTTGTTGAGACTGTAAATATAGCAGGCTGATTTCACCATTCATTTCAGTTTTATTAACTTTAGAATAACAGCAATGGACTGGATATATAAACATACACAAGTCTCTTTATGAGCCCTATCATAATAATTCTGAAATTTTTCTTGTCATTTTTACAGTATTCACTGTCCTGCTGATGTGGCGCTGAGATTAAGATTATCATCCAGCTCTGACTAGCCATACCTTATAGTATTAATCACTGCAATTACCTTAAAAAGGAGCATCCAGCAAGGATGAAATTAGGACTGCCAGCTGCTTGCTGTAGGAAAGAGGGATATTTTTGTCCTACGCATTTTTCTGGTGTGCCAGCAGGAGGTCAGTGATGCGGATACCTGTTTAGCAGAATAGTGAAGGATGGTGGGCTCCTTTTGCAAGTACTGTTACCAATGAGCATACATTCAGCAACATTACCAGAGCTGCAGTTGTTTTCCCAACTCTGGAATGGGCAACATTTTCCATGTTACTTGGAGTGGTAGATTACACTCCTTAGCACTGTGTAGTAGGTTGCTATCCTTAGTGTTGCAGATTAAAGATGTGACAATTTACTTAAGGTAAGTAACAAATGTAAAAATTGGTAAAGGCATCTAGTTCATAAACAGGTTAACCCCCCTGTACTTCATAAACCTTGCAGCAAAAACTTAGTACTCTATGCACGCATCACCAAGGCCTAACAAGCAGTAAATACCTAATTAGTACTGCTATCTGACCACTGTATTTCTAAACTTTGGAAAATGTGTTTTCTCTTCCAATTAGCTTTCTGAAAGCTTGTTGCCGTGATTGTTTTTTGGCCGCTCAAAAATGCATAGAAATCACCACTGTTCAGTAATTGTAATTTACATGGCTCCACAGCAATTTGGTCACCCAAGTGATTTGACAGAATCACAAACCATGAAAAAAACAGTACGAAAATATAAAAAATGAGTTTACCAAGCATGGCATTTATGTTTTTAGCCAACATAAAAACTACAAAATACCATTCTGTAGCATACATGTAAGCATTTTATCTGCCAGATGTTGAACTTTAACAAATATTCATAATAAGCTGTTATACATTTAGCGTTTATGGAATTTGTATTACTTACGTCAGAACATAATTGACACTCACTATGCAGTGAGGCCTTGATGATCGACTGTTGTGTACAATCGTGGCATAGCTCTGGATCCAGACCCATCCTCCTTGCTTGGAAAGCAGCCTATAATATTTGGTTGTGACTTGGCCCTTCACCAGCACTGTAAACACAATTTGAAATTTATCTAATGTGTTTTTAGCAATATACACTCAAGGGAAGAAACAAATGCACTTTCAAAAGCAGGCACATACAAATAAACCAGCTACAGAAATGTTTCTAAGAAATGATGAAAACAACACTCAGCTTTATACTCAAAGCAGTCTTTTACCGTAGTTGAGAGGGAATGCCACGTTGCAGGATCTGTTTATCTGATGTGACCTGAAGGCAACACTGAAAATGCATTCCCCATCATAGTGTAACTGTCTACTATAGGCTTCCTGACTGTGTGTCTTTAAAGAGTTTCAGCAAATGATGCAGCCGTGGGTCTGGGACATTTACGGACCATGGGTATGTTAATAGATTATATCCTAAAATGATGGCTAGCGGCATAAGCAAAAATGCTGCCAAGTATTACAACAGAGTCTGACTCTTGATATGAGTTGTTGAAACCTTAGAAATGTAATAAGGATTAGGCCTACCCTTGTTACCACAGCTTCCTTTTCAAACCAGCTAGTCCACTTTAGACAAAAGTGGCCTACATAGAGCAAACTACCATAGAATTATTGACAAGATATAGGAAAAGAATATTTGTCTCACATGTGCCCACATATTACACTTAGGAATAGATTGCTCTGTGTCTGGACATTTTACAGTTCAGATGTGATTTCCACTTGCAGTCACAGTATTACAAAGATACTATGTATGATTTGTGATTTCATATTCACCTTTTTATGTGGCATTTTTCATGGTTCTCTACAGTTTAGTTTTGAATGTATGTGATATGTGCTCAGCCCACAGATGTATTATTTGGTTACTTTATTTAGTAAAACTAGAAATAAACAATAGCAACATTGAATTTAAATTATAGTCACCTGCTCTAGGTAAAAGATAGCACTCTGCCTGACAACAGTTCTGCTACTATGGCTGTTATTTACGTATATTTGTTTACAGGGAAATCTGACTGGGATAACACCCTGTTCCAGCAGAGGCCCAGGGAGAAAAGCCCCACATTTAACACTAGTTTTGACATATATGTAAAATACAGTTACATGATATCAGAAGGTATAGAAAACATAGATAAGTGCACATATCAAAGAAAAAGCTTTACGATAGCTTACATAAACCATTTAGAGAAAGAGCATGCACACAGTTTGCATACGTATATACAGTGTTAAACATTCATTAGAAATAGACACAGGCTTGCATACAGCAAAGAGAAATACAATTGCAAAAGGTATCATAATATTACCAGACATTTCTAGCCTAACACACAAACCCAGAGCTTTTGGACATGCTCCACTTAAAGAAATCCCAACCCCTCTGAGCTACATGCTCTAGGGACCTAAACCTTGTCACCACAATAAACAGAACATGCTGGAGGGATAGATTCCTGTCCCAGAGACTTCCCATACTCTGGAACAAACTACCTATCTATATCAAACAAAGCTCCGCATTAGCACTCTTCAAGAAAAAATCTTGATGATTGGATGGGAGATAGTTAATTCACCCCGGGGATCACTTCTGTGGCTCTGCTCGACAGTGGCACAGGAAAATAATTTTTTTGGGTGGCAAAAGCCAGGGTGCCTTTTGGCTAGGCTTATATAGGCCCTAGGGCCAATAGCCTATTACCTACCTATGAACCCAAAACAATGAAAAGGATAAACAGCTTAACTATGCAATTATTAGAAAAGGGGAAATATGGTTGATAAAGAACTACAGGTTAATCCCCATGTGCTTCATAATCCATACAGCAATGAAAATTATTGTTACATTTAGGATTGAGAAGTGAAGTAATTCTGCTGGGGTGCCTCCTCTACAGAGTCTATATGTCCTACCTGTGTTTGTGTGGGTTTCCTCTTGCTACTTCAGTTTCCTCCCACATTCCAACGACATGCAGTAGGTGGACTGGACACTGTAAATTGGCCATAGGTGTGTGAATGTGTGGTATAGAAGAACCACCACAGCAGGGCTAGCCACCTGGTGGTGTAAACCTTGGCTCTAGATTATTGTCACTGTTGAAGTGACATCCCAACCCCATGTGCAAAAATGGGAAAGGGGTTGTGGATAGAAGGATCGATGGATGGAGTGAAGTAATTTGGAAAGTGAGAATGGTTGGGGCTATTTGGACTATTATAAAGAAAACTAGTTTTGGATAGATGAGAATACAGAGTGATGTAACTGTGATGGGGAGGATGGTGAGATAGTGGATCACCTAATTAGAAGTGATTGAGCTAATGTTAATGTTAATGTTTTACAGCACTTTTTCTGAACAGTATTTATACAGAAATTCACCTATAATGATCTAGCTTTTCTGACGATGATTGCATATGTGGATTTGCCCAAACTGTAGCAGCATTTGTAAGTCATATTACTGCATGTAAATGATTTCACACAAAAATTATGTAGTCTTGCCACTAAAATGAGGTTTCACTAGCCAGTTGTTATAAACTGTAAACTCTAATTGCAGATAGAGGTATATTGTGACTATAGCCATAGCTCACCATACATTCTATGTCATTTCCAGGAAAAGTAGGTAATTGTATACATCTGCCTTCTTTGTATTCCATTCTTTATGCTTTTGCATAAGCAATCAAATTTCAGAAGGTGTATCTTGCAATAATGTTAAAGAAAATAATAGTTAAGTGATCAGGCAGATGGATTGGTTATAATGCAAAGAAAATGGAGTCCTATTTCCATCCATTTCCATAGATGGACAGACTTAATTAAGACTGTAGTGAATTTGTTTTGGTTGCTGAATCTATTTCTTATCCTGTGGAGGATTTAACAAAGTTGGGTTCTCCAGACAAGCTCTCTGGCTGTAAAAATGTTTTTTTCCTTTGGGGGGAGTGGATTAGAATTTGAAAATAAGTGAGAGACAGTTGATCAAAGGATTATCACATCTGAAACTATTGATGGTGCGCTGCTGAGGGAAAGCAGAGGAACAAGGATATTGAATTAGTGTAGGCAGATGTGTAGCATCTATCCGTGGCTGCAGATGAGTGTGAGGCTCCCTGTAATGCTCGCCATCACTGTTGTAATGTTGTGAAGTGTGTCAAATGTATATGTCGTTTCTATGATCTTTTATTTTTTTCTTCATGCTTGCAAGGGGCACCACAGGGCACAGCAATGCTAAGCTGTGTTCACATATAGACAGCTGACACCTGCCAGACATCTAAAAAATAGAAACCGGATGTAATTAATTCTTATAACTAAATTTTAGCATATTTTTTTCCTTTTTTTTAATTGCCGTTTGAGAGCAAGCAGAGCTGAGCGGAGCTTATACATACACAGCCAACATCTGCCAGACATCTAAAAATCAAAATGGATGTAATTAATTATTTATTTATAGGTGTGTTTAAACATGTTTGCGTGGAGTGCAGTGCTCAGCAACACTAACAGGTAGCCTAGTAGTATATGTGAGGGTATGCCAGTTTTTATATCATCCAACTAGCTACATGGGTAGAGTTATGGTCTTATGTGTAGTAGGTACTGGGTTCGAGTCCATAACAGGCAGAATATGTCTGTAAATGAATGTACTATTTTTCTATAATTTAAAAAAAGTATTGAGAATTTGGCACTGCTGCATTCTGCTAATTACTGCTCATTCATGCTAAACAGTACATAAACATGGTAATGGCTACCAATGTTTGCAAGGTGCTAAGCTTCACTAAAACCATGGTTCTGTGAGGTTTTGTGCTGCCCAGCACTGCTTAGCTGACTTGTGTGGTACTAAGCAATGTGCTGCTTTTTTGAATGTTGCACAATGACGTGTAAGGGTGAGAAAACAGCCTATATTAAGCCCAATAGGTGGGAATTCTGCATCATTCATTGGAGTTCAATCAATGGTTGATATGTCAGGTGGTGTTGGTGAAGGTGTGCGCTTTAGGTACAAAAGTGAGATATTCAGGAGTCCAGGGTCATGGTTGGGCTCCTGGTACCAAACCATGCACCCCGGCAGGTGGATTCCATGGCATGGAGTGTAAGGCGGAGGCCTGAGACCATTTGGACAGGGAACTCAGCAGTATTACTGGTATCCCCCGCACAGGTGAGCAGTGTCATCACCATTATGAAGACCTGAAAAGGAAAAAGAAGGGAACTTTGGACACCTGGGTCCAAGAAGCTAGAGATGGGAATTCCCTACAAGCATGTAAGTATGTCTTCCTCTGTCTTACCAAAATGCAAGCTGAATGTCTGCAAAATTGGTATGCATAATGGTGTGCTTCTCTCCCAACAACTGCAGCTGAGAGGGCTTACAATGTCTAGTCTCATGCCAGGCGCCTAGCGAGGTTGTGCGCTGAGCATGGTAAATACTGATTTAGTATGCCAACTGTAGTGCAATAAGCAAGAAAGAGTAAAGCATTTACTGCAATAAAGTATACAGAAGAAAAACTTCACTGCAATAAATCAGTAAGTAGAACTGTAGTGCAATAAATGGGCAATTACAGCTATAGTGCAATACATGAACAATAACAACTGAAGTTCAGTAAACAATAAACAATACCAATAACAGTAAGCAAAATGGTGTTCAGCAGGATTGTGTTGTCATAATCATAGTAGTAGAGCTGTACACATTGCTTGTCTATGGTAAGGTTTCTGCAGTCAAGTGTAACACTGTAATAGTTAAAGAATCCAAAACTAATGGCCTGAAAAATGTATTGCTTAACTCATAGTACTGTCCATGGCTGTCTCCAGGCCAATATTGATCACATAATACTCTCTGTTCCTCCTACTTCAGGTAATAAAAGTATATGGGTGAGGTAGCCCACTCCATGGGAAGATATTGTGTGTGTACTTCACAGATATTTCAAAGCAATAATAAAACAAAATGTTCACCAGCATTGTTGATACTAAACTAAAGCTGTTTTAATATATGCAGTACAATTGTATTCCATGCACGTGTGTTCTACTGTCAGTGCAGTCAATTATAACACTGTAATAGTTCTCGAATGCAAAAAGAATGTTGTGTAACATGTACGGTTAAACCCATAGCATGGGTCAAGGTTTCTCCAGGCCATTACCAGTCACATAATGCTCTCATTTTCCCCCACCTCAGGAACAAAAGCTATATGGATGAGGCGGTCCATGTTATGAGCAGATATTGTGTGTGGACTTCACAGATATTTCAAAGCAGTACCAATAAAAAGTGTTTACCAGCAGTATTGATTCTAAAATAAACCTGCATTAATATAAATTACTTCCAAGTATCTTACAGTGAAATAGTGTTTCTATCCCTCCAGTAGTGTGCTTGTTGCATTCATGGTTTTTGTATTCTATCACAACATCACAGCCCCTGGTAATAGACATCCAGCTTAAAAGCCTCAGTTTTGTGGCTCAGGAGCCAATGCTCACTATTATCAAAAGAGATCACTGCAAGACAGTATTTAAGAAACTAACTGTTTTTCTATCATAATTCAACAGTATAGGCCCTGGACTGTAGTCATCCGATTTTGTAACCCTCTCTTTTGTGGCCTCAAGAGCCGATGTTTTCTATTATCGTCAGGAAATAGCCAAACAACACTTGGGATAACTAAAGGTTTTTGTATCCTATCACAACATCACAGCCCCTGGTAATAGACATCCAGTTTAAAAGCCTCAATTTCGTGGCTCAGGAGCCGATGCTTGCTATTATCAAAAGAGATCGCTGCAAGGCAGTATTTAAGAAACTAACTGTTTTTCTATCATAATTCAACAGTATAGCTTCTGGACTGTAGTCATCCGATTTTGTAAGCCTCACTTCTGTGGCCTCAAGAGCCGATGTTTTCTCTTATCAGAAGGAAATAACAGCAAAACAACACTTGGGATGACTAAAGTGTAGCTTTAAGATTTGGTGATCTATTTTTTCTCTGTTAACCACATTTATTAGCATGCACACTGCTGAACCTATACCCCCATAGTGGCTTGAATATTATTAATCTCAGCTTGAATTGGTTGAAAACCAGTAGTTTGTTACCCTTTTTTCTTTCCCTCTCTTTCCCAGGTTCCTCTCAGATTACTTACAGTTTTGAATAGCTGATCTTATCTCAGCTAACATAATTTAAACTCCCTGCATTACTTGAGTAATATACCTGGTGTAGCATAGTGAGCTACATTTAGCTTTCACATTCCTTTTTTTAAAACAAAGCTGATTGTTTTCTGTCTGCCTTTACTCTCCAATTTGTGGCTCAACCCGCTCCGTTCCCCTTCACTTAAGCTCAGGCTCACTTCGCTCCCCTGCCTTACCCGCATTCCCACCCACCCCCTCTTTTCTGTAACTTATACTTAACTGGCCACCCCCCCCTTGAACAATTACCCAATTACCACTTAGTTTACAGTTAGGCACAGCTAAAGCTATCCCAAATCTTTACAATCTGCTATACATTATATACGATGACTAACATAAACTCAAGTATCACTCCCTGTCAAGCCCTAGTGTACAACAGACTAAATTTTAGTCATATTAATATTATAATAACCCTATTATCCATTGCTCACATCACTTCTTTCTAAAACTGACTTTATGCACCACTCCCAAATTGTGTCACCTCTACTCCTTATGTAAACAAACTATAATGTATGAACATTAAAATATCTTCTTCACTCATAAACACTACAACAATACATTATATGCATTTCTCCTTTATTAAACAGCCCAATATTTCAAAACCATCTGTAAAATTCAAAAAACATATACTTACTATCATAAAGATCACTCCATACCTAGTCAACAAGCTAACACTAAGTGGTGATATACACCCAAACCCAGGACCTATCACTAATTTAAACTCAGACATAAACATTACCATGGACCACACTCCACTAACAATCATTCCCCAAAGATCTAAAGGTGATATACTCTTCTTGCATTTGAATATTAGAAGCATCACCAATAAAATCCATGACCTGCATGCTAGTATCACTCTAGCTACACCTGACATATTAGTGGTTACTGAAACCTGGTTGAAACCCCATATCACAAATAATGAAATTCTCCCCCCTGGTTATAGTGTTATTTATCAGGACAGAATGGTGAAAAAAAGGTGGAGGCATAGTGATATTCTACAAAAAGGATCTATCTTTAACAGCTGTTGATCTAACCACACTGAACTTCAGTAAAGCTAAAGTACTATGTTGCAAACTTACCATAAATTCTAAAAAACATATTAATATAATTGCCATATATATTCCCCAGGGGATAATATATCTACCCTGGAAAGTATCCTAGATTACATTTCTCATAAATTACCCCAGGAAACAATTATATTAGGAGATCTTAACACTGATTGGACAAACTGCAATGGCGAAAATCCCACTAAATATGTAAACATTCATAGGTTTACCCAGCTCATACAAAAACCCACCAGAATAGACAAAACATCAAATAAGTGCTCCATTCTAGACTGGATACTTACTAACAGACCTGACTACTCTCCTCACTCAGGCTCCCAGACAGCTTTAGCGACCATCTCCCAACATACCTACTAAGACTACAGCTGTACCCCACTAAATTGACACTATATCAACAGATAAGGAACAAAAAAAACATGAACCTTGATCATTTCCTTTATGTACTTAGACACTGCAACTTGTTCCCTCTTATATTATTACCCCTAGATGAAGCCACTAATTACTTCACTAGTACCTTGCTATCCATCCTAGATGAGCATGCCCCTTCCAGGACTATTAGAGTTAAATCAAAGCGTGCTCCATGGTTAAGCAATGACTCCAGATCTCTACTAAAAGCAAGAGATAAAGCATGGCTACATTGGCAAAAAACTAAATCCCAAGTTACTAAGAAATCTTATTGTGAACTAAGAAACAAAGCAAAAACTAAAATAAAACAGGATAAAATAAATTATTACTCTCATATACAAATTAAACACCACAATAACCTACAAAAATTCTGGGTGGGAATTAACAACATTCTACGACCTGGAAAAGCTGGTACACCCCCCACTACAAAAAATAGCTCTGACTGTATAGCAACACAGTTTAACACCTATTTCACAGAAACGATTCTACAACTCTCTAATAGCCACAGCTCTACTATTACTTCACAAACACCTACATCCCATCAAAACAAGCACAGCTTCTCTCTTCAACCATCATCACTACATTCTATTAGAAAACTTCTTAGAAAACTAAAACTCACTTCTCTAGCTGCAGATCACTTACCACCTAAATTCCTCAAACTATCTTCAGAAGTAATTGCATACCCTGTCTCCATTCTAATAAACAGATCTATATTAGAACAATACGTTCCTACCATTTGGAAGATCTCATACATCACCCCAATCCACAAGAGTGGAAATTCTACTGAATTGTCTAACTATCGCCCTATTGCAATTCTATCTCCACAATCAAAAATACTTGAAAAAATTATTCATAAGTAACTCATGGATCACTTAATTTCTAATAAGTTGTTATCCAGCACTTAATACGGCTTCCGTCCACACCAAAGTACTACCACTGCAATTTTTGTCATTTACAAACACAGTTAACAACCATAGAAATAATGGCAAGCATGTATCTTCCATTTTTTTAGACTTATCTAAAGCTTTTGATATGGTGAAGCACAACAAACTCCTACATGCACTCTCTGATGTAGCTTTATCACACTCTACACTTACATGGTTTCTGAGCTACTTAACTGGAAGACAGCAAGCAGTACACTGGAACCAAAGTCTATCTCCATCTACCAGTCACCCTAGGAGTCCCCAAGGATTTATTCTTGGCCCCCTGTTCTTCTCCATATTTGCAAACAATCTCAATCTCTGTACTGCAGCCTCCCCTGCCACAATTATTCAATATGCTGATGACTGTCCAGTACTCTGTGCTGCCAGTACCCTTCCTGGGGTCTATATCAGATCATCAAAATGGCAGAATTTCGAATTCCGTAATATTGAACTGCAAAACCCGAACCCTAACAATATCAAAACAGTGAATTTTTTCCCAGGGAAAACATTTGTTGTTCCGAGAAACACACACACACCACAAGCACACTAAAAAGCAGCAATCCACACACATACATTTAAAAGTTACATCTAACCCTACACTACACTGCACATATGCTACTATCTATCCACTTACTTTAACCCAGACCCTAACCCTAAGGTCCGTCACTATCGCACACTCACCTCACCCGCGCCCTAACCCTAACTCACTTAACCCGCCCCTAATCCCAAATTCTCACTACCGCACACTCACCTCACAAACGCCCTAACCCTAACTCACTTAACCCGCCCCTAACATCAAATTCTCACTATCGCACACTCACCCAACCCGCACCCTAACCCGAACGTCCACACAATCACACACTTACCTTAACCCAACCTGTAACTTTCCACCGCATCGCTGAAAACAGTGAAGCCACAACAACGGCCAACCGAATTCTTTCCCTAGGAAAGAATTCGGTTTTGTGCAGCTTTGCTGTTTTCAGCATTCGCGATATTGGGTTTGATATTAGATCATTCAAAATTATGCCGTTTCGATGATCTAATATAGACTCCCGCCTTCCTGAACTGCAAGTACTCACTCAATCATCCTTTCTCAAACTAGAACCTGGCTAACAAATTCCTGCTTATTATTAAACCCCAACAAGACAAAGCTCATGCTATTCCATCCTAACAAAGCTACTATAAATTTATTTATTTATTTTATTTTATTTTATTTTACATTTGTTTACTTGGAGAGTCTGACTGGGCATAAAACCTTTTTTTAGCAGAGGCCCGGGAAGAAAAGCTCCATATTTAGTAAACTATTTTGTTAGAAGAAGGAAAATTGCATAATACAATAAAGAAATAAATAGTAACAGACATTCATAATGGTAAAAAGACTAGAACAGAATAAATTGGTCAAGTGGGAGGCAAGACCAATAATCTTGTATAACAATGCTTCTAGAAGACAGTTCTTACAGTAGTAGCAGGTAGTGACGTTGTATATAATAAGAATACAATTATGATACATAGTCTTATATACAGGTAGCATAGCAAACTGAAGACTTAAAATCTGATAGATACACTGAATCTTTTCAGATTGTCTCCAGAAATAACACTACTATCACTCCCTTCCCACATACCAAACTACTAGGTGTAGAAATTGACACTAATATGAGATTTGACATCCATATCTCAATCAATTAAGAAAGTACACAAAAAAAACTAGGTGCACTATATAGGAACAGGCAGTATCTCACAAATAGCACAAAAATAGCTATTGCCCAGACTCATTTGACCACTACTCTTTTATATGCATCACCTGTATTTATTAACCTCAGGGAAAACTGAGCTGGTAAAACTGAAGCCTGTTACAATAAAATAGCTAGATATGCAGCAAACTCTACAATGAGATCACACCACTCATCTACCCTAAGGAAACTACACTGATTAGAACTTCCCCATCTCCTACATTTGTCCCAGCTTAACATGGCTTACAAAATCTGTCTTTCTGCAAAAACGCCATCATTCATGACTTGCTAGAACCCTATTCCTGTGGAAGAATGTTGTGTTCAAACAATAAGCCCCTCTTAGGAATCTCAACAGAGCACAATCATGCTGGAGAACCCACCTACTCTCATTATATTGCTAAGATTTAGAAATCTCTACCTAGTGACATCACATCTAGCACTACTTTAACTAAATTTAAACAAACACTAAAAACCCACCTTACCTCTAAATGGCTCTGCTTGCTCTGCCACAGACTGAAAAATCCCACAAACTCTTTCTTCATACTAACACCTTTACCCAGGTTTTTGACTGTGGATTATATGTATTAAATATAACCCAATATTGTTTAACATCCCCTTTATGCTACATATTTTTATCTCAGTCTTATCTTTATTTGTACACATTTGTTGTTATCTAAACTATGAATTTCTTTTTGTAATCTTCCTTCTCTTTTATCTTTCCTTTAAGACATTTTCTTAGTTCTATGTGGAGCTTTTCTCCCGGGCCTCCGCTGAAAATACTTTCCCGGTAATCAAATGTAAATAAATAAATAAATAAAAATAAATATGTTTGTTTGTATTATTTAAAGATATAATATGTGAAGTAGGGATATACTCTGTAAACGCTGAAGAGGCGAGGCGCTAGAGGAGTCTGCATTTTATGCTTTGTATTTGCTGCTAATCAGATTTTATTGGATCCAGTGTGTGCTTATTTTACCTGTTTTGTGGGACTACATTATGGATCAACTACTGGACTGGACTATAATTTTAATAAATTATAAAGGCAATCACTGGCTTCTTTCCTTGTGTGGTGGTAAGCTGTTCTGTTTCCAGTTTGTATTGAAGTAAAAATAAATACGCATTACGGTTGTATTCCATGCATGTGTTCTACTGTCAGTGCAGTCAATTATAACACTGTAAAAGTTCTAGCGTGCAAAAAGAATGTCCTGTAACTTGTATTGCTCAACTCATAGCTTGGTTCAAGGTTCTCTCCAGCCCACTATCAGTCACGTAACGCTCAGATTTTCTCTCTCCCCAGGAATGAAAGGTATATGAGTGAGGCAGCCCATGTTATAAGCAGATATTGTGTTTAGATTTCACAGTTTTAAAATGTATAAGAATAACGTGTTCACCAGCATATTTGATTCATAAATAAATCTGTCTACTTCCTGTATGGCTGCATTCCTTGTATGTGTGCACTAAGATGGTACTGTCACTTATTACATTATTTGTAGATGTCCCCTGCAGTCACAGCAATTAGGTTCTATTCCCATGCCTGGTAATTAAGGAATGACGGCTGTCTAGTTTATGTACTGTACACAAATATGCCTCTCAAGTGTCACGATTTCTCGTACTGTACTTAATATTGCATAATCTGTCTGTCACAGGATTACCACAGAAATGATTACAGAACACCTTGGTAGTTATATAAGTCCACATGATGTGCAACTGTTCTGTCTAGTTGTGTATCTGCATTATTGATAGGCACATACTGTCCCATGCAAACAGCTTGAGA
Organism: Protopterus annectens; assembly: GCF_019279795.1. NCBI lineage: Eukaryota > Metazoa > Chordata > Ceratodontiformes > Protopteridae > Protopterus > Protopterus annectens. The sequence goes on from NC_056736.1 coordinate 517,790,368, forward strand.
GGTATGTATGTATGTCCTATATCACCTATAGGAGAGTTGTAGTCACTGTACACAAAACGTGACACCCTGTAGAGTAAATATTAGTACTGTCTTCAGCGATATAATCTGCAATGTCACTAATGGACTGTTTTTCTGTCTCTCCCCACCCCTTATCTTCATGTATTTCGTATTGTAATTTATTATTATGTTTTACTATTAACATATTTTGTTACAATAACTATATTTTGGAAAATGTGGCTTATTATTGTCATGTGTTATTATGCTTTCATACTGATGCTTTGTTGGCCTTATGTGGTTTATTATTTTTATGTGTTATTATGCATTCATATTAACATATCTTGTTAAATTAACCATGTGGTTGCCCATATGCTTTAACTGTTACTGGCATGCTGTTAACTTACTGACTGTTCTGTTATTTCATATTGCGTCACACATAATATACATTCCTATGTATTTGGGTTAATTAAAATGATGCTGCATGCTGTTAATACTAACAATGATTTGTTCATAACTAACCCGAACTTACTGCTATACCTCAGTTACCACAGCACATCAAGTAAGTCTGGTTCCGGCTGATCCCCCTACCTTGCCTCAACTGGCCATGGCACCAGATCCCAGTACATCTGGGACCCAGACAAGTGGTGCCACCTCTGCTGCCCCTGCCCTACCTGTGGCATTGGGTAGTACTGTCCCATTGGATGCAGCCCGGCCCCCCTCTAGGAGCGGTGGTAGAGGGAGTGTTGTCACCCAGGATGAGCTGCCAGTCTTGGTGCGCAGGATAGTCTACCGTGGGTTTGACCATCACCTGCGCCAGATTGAGGGCATGCTGCCTCACCCTGGTGCCCAGTTTCCAGCACTGCCACCCTTGGGGCAGTGAAGGAGCAGTGCTGACATCCCATGAGTGGGGATGTGAGTCATGCTGCTGCCGTCTGGAGGCACATGGGACTTGGAATCCGCAACACCCTCCCTCTCCAAGGTGTTCACCCCCTCACAGGTTCATAGGTTGGTACTAGGCTATCGGCCCTAGAGCATATACAAGCCTAGCTATAACAATTCCCTGGCTATTTCTTCCCACAATATTTACTTCCCTGGACCCCTGTCTAGCAGGGTGACTGACGTGATCCCCGGGTGAATTTCCTATCTCCCATCCAATTGGCAAGGTTCCTTTTGAAGAGGGCTAAAGAGGCAGTCTGCTTGACATGTAGGGGCAGTCTATTCCAGAGTCTGGAGAGTCTCTGGGTCAGGAACCTATCCCTCCAGCATGTTTTGTTCATTGTGATGACAAGGTTTAGGTCCCTGGAGCGTGTGGCTCGGAGGGATTGAGATTTCTTTAAGTGTAGCATGTCCAACAGCTGTGGGTTTGACATGGCCTTGTATGTTAAACAGAGATCGCCTCTGAGTAGACGATATGCGACAGAGTACAGCTGGAGTTTTTTTAGATGGTTAGCATAGGGCATCTGCTTTAGGCCTGTGATTCTTTTAGTGAGGTATTTATGTGCCCTTTCCAGTGTTGCAGATGTCTTGAGAGGTACATACCAAACGGGGCATTGTATTCCTTAATGGGTCTAATGAGGGATGAGTACAGTGGGAAAATGACCTCCTTTTTTATGGATGAAAAGCTCTTTGTGATGAGTTGTGCCACATAGAAGGATTTCCTAACTGTTGTGGCGATGTGGTTATCGAAGGTGAGACCACTGTCCACCTGTGTCCCCAAGTCACTTATCACAATTTCGGTGTTTAGTGTACTGTCACCTATCTGGTAATTCATGGGTACATGTCTTTTCCCAAAGTGGATAACTATACATTTCTTGGCATAGAGCTTCAGCCCATGGCTCTGGCACCAAGCATCTGTTTCTGTAAGGACTTGGTGTCACACAACACCCATGTCTGCTGTCTTGTCTGTCTTGTCTGTCTGCAAATGCATCCTCACCTACCCAACCTACCTCCCCCACACGACTATCTCCCTTTTCTCCTATTTCACTGTGTTTTTCCCCCTGCTTGCATCCCATTTCACCACTTTCCTATCTCCCCATTTTTCTTTTCTTTATATTTTTTTAACATGATGCTACACAGCATGCTGCATCATAACGTTTTGCTAAGCTCAGCTAAATAGAGCTATATTGATTATATGTGTCCTTAAAATTCTATTACACATTTACAAAATAAACACCTGTCCTATGTTTCAAACTCGAGTCCATTGTACCTGCAGACCAGTGCATTAACCTGCCATGCCACGCAACTCTTACTTAAAATATGTGCTTTAATGAAATACTTAGTAATTACCAGTTACAGTCATTAAACATGTTTCAGCATAGCTGCGCTGCGCAAACTTGAATAAAACTAAATGGAAAACATGGGAGTGTTACTGGGACTCTGGTGCAATAGTACACCACAACAAAGCCAGAGCCATAATAATGTATGATAGCAGATACATGTGCCCTTTTATCAGCAACATGTAGAAAGACACCTGCTAAGGCATTAATGGCAAAATACATGTGCAACTGGGACCCTGGTACAGACATACATCCATATAAAGCCTTGCACATGCTGATGGATGTATAACATGATTGTCCCAGCCTGTAGGTGTGCACATATGTCTTGCAAATACACCTGCTGCAGCAGAGACTCAGTATCTCAGTCTGTTAAATGCCTCATAAACAATACATTTTTGCCACACACAGTCCTGTGTTCAAATCCAGTGGTATGTAGCACTGAATTCTCAGTATTATGAAGCCAGCAATTAATGACAGAGTCATGTACTCTTTATGCACACAATGCATGTCAAATTAATTGACTGCTTTTAACTGATGGAAGTCACAGGCCTGCTGCTAGGAACACACTTCATATATCCCTATAGTAAATGTCTGCATAAATTGTCGCATCATGCAGTAATATGCATTCACAGAGAATGTCAACTTAGGTACTGTGAATGAGGGCCACTAATATCAGAGTGCACCACACAATTCTTTCAGAGTCATAGTGCCGATTACCACAAGTGACCAATGAACATACACATTTGAAGTCCCACTTGTAACAAGGACTGCCCTAATACATGCTGCAAATTAGTACCAGACTCTAATACATGGCCTGGCAGCAAGGGCGCCCGCAGGCAGGTGCAAGGGGGTGCACTTGCACCCCCCTGGATTTTCTTAGCGCTATACACACTTAGCGCTATACACACTTTTTTTTTCTTTTTTCGCTGTACTGACTTTTTTTTCCCCCACTTACTTTGTTTTTTCCCCGTAGCCTGAACTGTTACTGGAGATGGCGTGCCAGGCAGTCACATGACTGACGCGAGTCTGACATGACGACAACTCGACAAGCCTCAAACTCCTCCTTAAGTAATCGCGCGTTATTCGCGTTCGTGTAGTTGCAACTGGACATTGCTGGAAGTGGAATTTGATGATTTCATGCTCAGGAGCAAACCAAACCATCGTGTTTCGTGTGGTGAGTGGTGGAAGGACTGGACTGGTGGTGGTGCGTATGGTGTTGGTATTATTACAAGAAGAGAAGGTAGGTTGTTTTTTTTGTACTTTTGAAGGTGACTGAACACTTGGCGCCAAAACGCAAAACTGGCGTGGCACACTTCACTTGATTGTGTGAGAGTGAGTGGTGCTCTAGACAGTGTTTAGTTTTAATATGGTTAGTAGGATATCTGATATAAAGAAAGTTGGCAGGGTATGCTGCAAAAGGAAGATATGTAGAGTGATTTTATATTAATAGTGACAATGACAACTTTTTCTCTGTTTAATCTAATAATGTTAGAACATGAAAGGACACTTTTGTGGTAACTAAGCTATCTAGATTATTTAGGGCTATCCATGCATGCACTTAAGGCAGTCTGTTAGAAATATTTTGTAAGTTAGAATGGTATATATGAAGACCAGGCTGGGACTGTGGGTAAGGTGGCAGCAATATGGAAGCTGCTGGGATATGCTGTCTGGTGTCTGAATATGTTGAGTTGTGTCTGGGTTTGGGTGGCTGTCACTTCTAAGGTTTATGGTTATGGATGTGTAAGGGTACAGGCAGAGGAATATTTGTTTGATTTTATGTTTAATACCCAATTTTGAATAAATAGCTGTTGCTTTGAATAATTATACTTAAACAGTAGGATATATGCGTGCTGATATAGATAAGGTGTTGTATATGGGGTGTGATTGAGAGATGAGGTCCAGAAGTAGAAGTTTTACTGGAAATGTGAGAGTAATGGGTGTTGGTAGAACACTAGGTGTACAAGTAAGAGAAGAGGTATTAGTATGAGGAATTGAAGGAGAAACATTTCTGAAATATAAGAAACAGATGGAATGAGGAATACAGGGTAAGGATTTAATTAAGATAGGAAGTTGGGAGGGTTTATTAGAGGAAGGTAGAAATTGAAATGTAGAATAATATATTTTGTTGAATCTGTAGGATTATAGGTAATTTTGAGATGTGTGGGTGTTTAACAGTATAGGCTTGAGGAATATTGACATGGATGAGCAGTATAGTGAGATGACAAGAAAGCTGAAATATATTTAAAGAGGAAAAGATGAGAGATAAATATTAATGCGATTGTAGTTTATGACAGAAGATTGCAGACATGGATGGAAGAGGGAGATTTGCTAATGAATTTATTAGAAGTACTGTATTAAAAGGGTCTAAGTAGGAGTCAATCTAGTACAAAGCAATATTAGGGACAGAGGCTGTTTTGGAATTATACTAAATTCTAGACAGAAGATGGGAATAGGTGAATGAAAAACAAGAGTAATTCTATGATAATAGTAAATTTGCTTCAGGAGGTGTAGAGACTGGGTGTCACTGGTAATAAGTATACATTAAAATCAAAATAGTAGATTAAGGTGAGGTGGGCAGGAAGAAGAGGTAAGGTAGGAGAGTGGAGTGTCGCTTAGCATAGCAAGGGTGAGCTTAGGTTGCTTTTCACCCTTAGGCTCTTTATTACAGAAAGCAATAGGCTTATACCTGGCACTCAGCATGAAGGCGCAAAGTAAAGCAGATTTTATTATAGGTTCATAGGTTCATAGGTTCATACTAGGCTATCTGCCCGAGGGCATTTACAAGCCTAGCCCATCGTTTTGTGGCTTATGCCACCCCTTTAGTATGGGGAACTATACCCATTATTTTGCTGTGCCTCTGTCGAGCAGTGACACTGAGGTAATCCCTGGGGTATATCTGCGATCTCCCATCCATTGGTCAAGATTTCTCTTGAACAAGGCCAGCGAGGTGCTCTGCCTCACATGTACCGGGATTTTGTTCCACAGCATAGGGAGTCTTTGGGTGATGAATCTATCCCTCCAGCACGTCCTATTAATAGCCGTGTCAAGGTTTAAGTCTCCGCCCTTGTGGCTCTGATGGATCTAGATTTTTGAGGTGAAGCATATTCATCAAATCTGGGTTTGACATGGCCTTGTATGTTAGGCAAAGGTCACCTCTGAGCAGCGGTGGCGACTGAATAGAGCTGGAGTTCTTTCAGTCGGGCAGCATAGGACAGATTTTTGAGACCCTTTATCCTTTTGGTGAGGAACTTTTGTGGCCTCTCCAGCTGCTGCAAGTGTCGGGTCAGATACATTCCGAATGGGGCATTGTACTCAATCATTGGTCTGATGAGTGATGAGTAAAGGGAGACTATGACCTCCCTTGATCTAGATGAGAATCCCTTCATGATAAGGTGGGCAATGTAGAAGGTCTTCCTAACTACTTTAGCTACATGGGTGTCGAATGACAGACTACTATCAACCTGGGTCCCCAGGTCCCTGATAACTTCTTCTGTGCTCAGTGGATTGCCACCTATTTGGTAGCTAGGGGTAACCTTGTTTTTCCCGAAGGGTATGACTATGCATTTTTGGCATTTAACTTTAGGCCGTGGCTCTGGCACCAGTTATCCGTTTCTGTGAGACCCTTCTGAAGGATATCTGTGTCAGATGTGTTTTCTACTATGGCCCAGTTTGCAGTCATCTGCAAACTTTGTCAGCCATAACCCTCCTGTGTTTGCTTGTACTGGAAAAGTAGATGCCAAACAAGAGTGGGCCCAGGACTGAGCCCTGTGGGACACCACTTGTGACAGGCTTTGAGTCTGACATGGCGCCAGCAACTCTGACCCTGTGGGTTCTGTCACTCAGCCAGTTTGCAACCCATCTTGTGATGTATGGGTTGACATTTAAGCTGATGAGTTTTTCAATGATACCCGAGTGGGGTATTGTATCGAAGGCCTTAGCCAGATCGAGGTAGGCTGTATGGACTGCCTTTCCCTCATCAATGGCTTTGGTGACTGTTTCAAAAAGTCAACCAAGTTTAAAAGGCATGATCTGCCTTTGACAAAGCCAAACTGGGTTGGATCCAAAGTCTGCAAATTCCCTATGTCTTTATTTATGAGGTCCATTATGATCCTCTCCATGGCTTTGCAGATAAGGCTTGTCAAGCTAATGGGCCAGTAATTTCCAGGGTCGGTGGAGGCACCGCCTTTGTGAAGTGGTACCACAGTTGCAGTGCGCCACTCCTGGGTACGTATCCAGAGGTAAGACTTTGATTAAACAGCTGTCCTAGCTGTGGGTTTAATTCCTCATTGAGTTCATGGAGCACACAGCCGGGGACACCATCAGGTCCCATGGATGCTGTGTTTTTGCTTTGGAGAGAGCAGTTCTCACTTGGGCTGGAGATGTTTGGGGGCTGCAATCGTTTGGTATAGATATCTCTCCTTTTGGGGAGGGGAGAAGTTTGCACTGAACCTGTCAGCCAGTATGTTGGCAATGTCTGTAGGATCAGTAATCTTCACATCATTTTGAACTAGCTCTGAGCATATCTGGGAGTTTCCTCCCAGGTTTCTAACATAGCTAAAGAAGGCCTTATGATTGTCTTTTGAGTCTTTAGCTATTTTTCTCTCGAAATTTGCTTTGGATGATTTTATGAGAGCTCTTAGTTTTTTACTTATAGTGATCAAGGGTGTCTTACCTTTTAAGGATTTTGCTCTATCTTGTAGTAGCTTCCTCCTTTTGTTGTAGAGTTTGTTTATGGCTGGGGTCCACCAGACTGGACGCTTGCCTTTGGTACAAAAAGTCTTTGTTTTGCTTGGGATTGCCTTATCCATGCAGTCCTGCAGGTGCTGGTAGAAGGCATTTGTAAGTGATTCAGCAGCTTGAGTACTGTTTTCCGCTGGCTCGGGGGCCTTAAAGGAGACCACACTAGTCTTTAGAAGTGTGAAGTCGGCTTTTGAGAAGTTCTTTACTGTGGTCTTTTTTATTTCAGGTGGGGCTGGGATGAGGACCTCCAGCGAGATTAGTTTGTGGTCTGATCTCACCAGTGAGGGGTACACCTCCGGTGTTGAACATTGTGCTCCCATGTTCATGATGATGAGATCAAGTATGTTATCTCCTCTTGTGGGGATGGTGACTAGTTGTTCCATGGCATTTGAGTTTATGAATTCCAGGAACTTTTGGGCTAGGGTGTTTGGGCTTGAGTAGTGTTCCCAGTCTATATTAGGGTAATTGAAGTCACCTAGTATGATGGTGTTTGGTGATACATTTATCCCTCTAGTGTTTTCAGGAAGGCCATGTGAGGTTCCTGAGTTTGTGAGGGTGGCCTGTAACATGCTACAATTTGCAGAGCAGTCTTGCCTATGGTTAATTGCACCTGGATGGTCTCCGATGCATCGTGCGTTGCCACCAGTCTTGAGGTGTGGGTGTCCTTGATGAATATGGATACCCCCCCCTCCTTTCTTGGTATTGTCCGGATTTTGGGGCGGAACGCATGATATGAGGTAAAACCTGATAGCGCTGGGGTGCTCTCAGGAGCCTTGAACCAGGTTTCTGTCACAGCACAGACATCGATGTTCTCCATACTGAGAAGGGCCTCGAGTGCGTGCATTTTGAGATTTAGACTTCTGGCATTGAGCAGCATTACCCTTAGTTTTTTTCCTTTTTTGTGTTCTAGGGTGGTAGGTTTAGAATTTGAGCCTTGCCTAAAAAAGGCACTATGGGGGTGGCAAGAGCCTTTGCCAATATCCGGCAAAGGCTATTGGCCTCTTTTGCTCATTATTTTGATCCACAGGTGGGTTATAATATTAGTATCTCTTATTTTCTACCTTCAACGTCACACAGCATTAATTATTTCCTCTTATTTCCTCTCTATACTCTGTCTGGACAATAACAGGCTAGCATTCCCTAATCTTGCTTTCATTTTTCCTCACCTGTCTCACATGTGTTTTGTGATCTGTAAACAGTTTACTTTAACTCTGAAAGGAACATGGATAGAATTTATTCTTAATCTGTACCTCACATTTGAAGAAGTTACCTGCTACCCATCTTCTGGTTTTGTTTATATATATATATATACATATAAAATACAAGTAAAGGTATGCATATATAGCACTTGAATAAAACCACCAATAAATCTTATAGTTTATAAAAACATTCAAAAACAATATACTTATAAAACACATTCTCTACAAATGTATGTATGTAGTTATGAAAAATATATTAATATTGTTTTAAAGTCTTTCAAGTACATTTAAAATTAAGTATATCTTTTGATTGTGGATAACCTCAGGCATTATACATTTTATACTAAAAATGCACTTAGTTTGAAAGGATTAAAATGGCAAATGTTGGGTAGTATTTTTATCAGTTAAACATGGGAGCAGCATGAACTTATGCAAGACTTGAGACATACACATGAAGAGGGATTCGTTTACATATGCTGGATATACATGCTACCCTTGAAAAGTTCCATGCAAACTGAAGAGATGGATGTAATTGTTATACCAGTGGTATAGTAGTGACAGAGCACATTTTCCACCTTTTGAAATTCAAAGTTGTATTCTGCTATGAAAGTGCATGTTGAGCACATAAGTTATAAAAGGCAAGCACTGACATTTCTATTCACTTTGCAATCAGAAAAGATGCATTGTTTGTCTGTGAATATCTTTGGTTCACACCTTGAGAGGATTAATTTTGTGGTTCTGCAAGTTGATGCAAAGAATGTCATTCAGATCCAAAACAGATACAGGGAACACATTACAGATTGGATGAGTGAATGTTCTTGAGCACATTAAAAAAGGCATGGGCATTAAGAGGTCTTTGTTGAACCTATGTCTCACAAACTGGAATGGAGAAATGCATGAATATCCTGTACCTGGACTGCACCTCCGTGTCTGAAACTGAAACCCCATTTCCCTACTTTAAAAGCAAACTTTATTTTGATTCCTGCTGCAGGGATCCTGCACCAATTCAACGTCCGACCGACCGTCCCTCCAGGCATCATCACGATGTGATGAGCTGTCATCTTGCTTTCCTTTTCCTCGTGTGCTTTCCTGGCAGTGGCTGGCTAAAGATGGCCATGAGGATGAGGTGGCCTATAATTTATAAAAGCTGAGTTGAAGAAAGTGACTGTGATATAACTATTTATTTTTCCACTTATTGTTTTAGATCGTTTATTAAAATGTCAGTGTTAATATTTTATTTCTTTGATAATTCATGTCTTTTGAACATTGTTACACGTTTTATATTTATATGATAAACAAGAAAGCCCTCCGTTTATATTTGTGACTTTTCCTATTTTGCACATTGTAGAATATCATTGTAAATTTAGAACAGATGTATGATTGCTATTGTTTTGTTTTTAAACTGTTGTGTTTCGGTTTAGCTTTTAGTGTTGTTTATCTTTTAGCTTACTGTCATTGGTTAATTTGCTGCTGCCTTGATGTACTGGGTTCATCCATATGCTTTTAGTCTTTAGCACTGAAACCATGATTTTATTTATCCCTTTGTTTTTGTAGCAGTAAGACTGCTTTATACATTTTTCAGTCACTGTTTCTCTCTCCCTTTTGGCAAGGTTTTGTTATTGGACACACCGTGTGTTTGTGTCATTTAGAGGAAGAGTTCTTAAGGGAGTCCTACTACATTTTTAATTTTTAATGTTTCACTGACTATATCTTTTCAGAAAAGGTTAAGTTGTGAACTTTACTGTAATTAATTTGTTAATTTAATGTGTTTGGATAATTGTGGGCAAGTAAGTTAACATTTAGGTATCAGGTAGACTGCCAGAGGTAGTGGTGTGTGTTGTTCTTGTTAGTATTAAATCTAAGACTGAATATTGCAGCCAGAGAGGAGTATTTATTTATCTGCTACATTTTGTTAACCAGATTTCTGTAATGATGATTATGTCAGGGAGAGTATAGGGATATGGTCCATATGGATGCATGTGTATCTTGAATTTTACTGATGAGGCTCCTTACATTTGCATTTAAGAAAATGAACCAGAGTATCTTTTGGAAAGAGTGGACAGATGTAGTGGAGCTGGCAAATGGGAAGCTGAATTTGGTGTGGTGGTCCTGGATTGTGATTTGGGATGTATATCTCCACACTCCACAGGTAGATAATGAGTTGAAATGGAAGTAGGTATGAAGGACACTGTATACTGACAAGCATAATAATGTGGCAAGACTGTTGTACTGGGCATTGTGCAAACATTATGGTACTGAAGTGGCTTAAAACACTGGAAACATAAGCTGCAATTTAAGCATCATAGAAAATGCTAATGCCTACATCACATGGGATCATCCTCAATTACCAACAGCTCAAAAGACAGATGCTAGAAAACCAGATATTAGTGGTCCAAGAGAAGAAGACAAAAGTAGCATTGATTGAATTCTACACACCCACTGACTACAGTGTGTTATGTACAGAGAGACACAAAGCCAAACTCCTACTATATCAGGATTTGCAGGCAGAAATGAGAGCAGTGTGGAAGAAAGATACCCAGGCAGTTCCAGTAGTAGTAGGAGCAATTGGGTCTTATTAAAAAAGAATATACATTCATATTTAGACATGTTACCAATGAATGTAACTCCATACCAATTGCAGGAGGACTGAGGAGTCATTACTGGGCAGTGCACATTCATTGCAGGTACTCTGAAGAGCACTTTGGCAGACATCAAAGATTGATGACACCGTACTGATTTTGTGAACTTTTAATCATACTTTGATTTAGGAATGCAGTACATTCCTGTCACGATGATAGAAACCCAAAAGATTTGCTCTATCCACTTTCTAAGGTAGGGAGATTTATGTGTGTCATACCTGTCAAATGTACAGATTTTCAGTGCCCAGATTTCTGCTTTATATTTCTAGTCTGTGTGTGTGTGTGTCTGAAATGACCTACTTAGAGTTAGCAGGTGGAATTTATTTTCAAGGAATTGAGAGCTTCAAGGGAAGATAAGTTTACTGCTGCTCATCATGCTAGGTTTGTACAAATGTGCAACTCTTTTGTTTAGCAAATGGTATCATTGTAGTATAGAATTTTAAAGCAGTGTTAGTAGCACAGCAGGTAGCATACTTGCATCTTGCTACAGAGGGCTGTAGCTTCTACTCCCACAGCATGTAAATGTGTATTTTAAGGGGATGGGGTGCTGCAGTCCTGTCCTGAGTATGTCCCTTTGGTGCCTAGTAACTATGAACCTAGTTTTCTGCTTGTTACATATTCCCTGTTGCAATATACCAGCATACCATTTCTTTTAATGTAACATAGGCAATTTATTCTTCTAGGGCAATGGGCACTACATTTATAGATGACACACTGAAATGTATGTTTTATAGCAACAATCTCTTCATTAGTTTCAGATCTTTGTAATGTGGAATTCAGATGACTTCTGCAGACTGCAGAGATTGTGCATATGGAGTAATATTGGTGGATTATAATGATAGAAGTTTGAGTGGCCTTTTATGTTTGAAATGTTCTGAACTAGGCAGTTTGTCATTACTGGTTCATATGTTTTGAATTGTTTCACTGCTTACTGGAAAATGTTCAAAACTGTAAATTTAAAATACACTCTAACAGGTGGTGCAGGTGCTGTACAAGGGATATAATTCAATTATAGTTTCATAGGTAGGTACTAGGCTATTGGGCCTATATAAGCCTAACCAAAGGTACTCTGGCTTTCGCCACCCAAGAAAATTATTTTTCTGTGCCACTGTCAAGCATAGCCACAGAAGTGATTCCCGGGGTGAATTTACTATCTCCCATCAGGAACATGAATCACCATACTTTTGCATGGGCCTAAAATGTGTGCATTTGATATGCTTTGAAAACGCCCAAAGGTAAACTTAACCTGCCACTGCCCAGATGCATTCTCTTTGAATGTGGGTTTCAATGCTGTTTCCATCAATGTGAGTATCAAAAGCAGAGAAGTTTTAATGCTAAGTCTGTTTTCATTGCAAGACTGTTGCTTTGTTTAGTAAATGTGAAATCGTGCTGCAGTGTTTCTGCTATAAAATTTGAAATAAAAGTTGTGAATTAAATCCAAATATCTGTAATCATTGTAGAAGTAAAGCATAAGACAGTATGCATACTGATAGATTTGAACAGTGTCTGTGGCAAATGGTGAGAAATAACCAAGTAATGGGACACTGCTGGAATGGCTGTGTGTGTGTGTATGTGAGGGACTGTGTGGGGCGGGGCTGTGTGGGGTAGGGGGAGGGGCAGTGGGGGTAGGGGTGGGGCTACGTGGGCGGGCTGCATGGGCGGGGCTCTGGGTTTTGCACCCCCCTGGAAAAAATCCTGTGGGCTCCCTTGCCTGGCAGATGACCAAATGGTGGACATATTCACACACACACACACACACACACACACACACACACATATATATATATATATATATATATATATATATATATATATATATATATATATATATATATATATATATATATATATACTAAATCTTGCCTAGTACTCTGTTATTGATACCATTGCCTAACATACTTCCCTTAGGCACATGCCTTCATTGGAGTGTAAAGGGTACTCTCATTCTGGGCCTGGCTCTACAACTAGGCTGACATTGCTTTCACAGTTACTCCTACAGCTTGTTATCCTCTAAAGTCTTCACACACACTGCCTGTGTCTATTACCTGCAGCAGCAGCTGCAGCCTGTAACACAACCATCTCTATGTAAAGGTGTCTGCTGCAGACCTACCCTCTGTGACAATGTAGTCTCCTCTATCCAGTAATGTCCAGCACAACATATCAGAAAGGGGCCCTAATTTACATGAAGGCCTTATATATTGTACAGTGGTTGCATGTCAGTGGCTGGTGATAGTGCAAATCAGCTGTTCTGGCTGCAATTAGTATTTCAGAACCACAGATTGGTTTAGAGGTAATCACCTGCTGCTGGGAAGCATGTTTAAAAGGTAAGCAGCTGGCTATAGGGAACCATTCTATATGAGACCTTCCTCACACAGAGCACACCATTGTGACAGCTATACTATCACCACACATCACCAGAGGAGTACTGCATTCCATCAGGTATGTAAATGTTTTTGTGTACAAGTTACAGATGGGTGAATAGACTTATGGGGCACAGTGATTACAGCATTAAGCCTGTCTTAGACCTGTGATAATGAGATGCCAGTGACTTCCTGCTGTCTTACACCTACACAGGATGTACACAACATCAAGGGTGCATTGTCTTTTGTCATTGTGGCACACTAGTTTCGTTGGACTGTTCCTTTATAGTGGCTGTAATAGCACACTGTTATTCATGTGGCATTGTTCGTATGCCATATTATCGAGGGGTTGCCCATAGGGGACACACCACAGTAGATCTGAATGTCGGGTGTATGATAATACAGTAGTAGCTATCATGGCACACATGGGAATACCTGACCATTGCTACTAGCTCAGTTGTATCCACACACTTTGATTGCACACTGTGGAGTATGACATGCGTGAGCAAACAGTGGTTAGTGCCAGCCATTTTGGTCTTGCTGTATCAGTACAAAGTGTACGTCTGCATATGTGATCCTGTAATGTGTTCCCCTTTTGTTGGCTTTCAGGAATCATGTACCGTAGACACCATACACCCCTCTCGGATGCAGAGAATGAAATTATACTGCAACTTTTAGGCAACATCATCACATCCTACTATCTAGGGGGAGACAAAGCAGGGAACAGCGGGCTGCATTGTGGGCAGACCTTCTCCATGATGTGAATGGCATGGGCCAACAGGGCAAGACATATGAGCAGGTTCGACACCAGGCAACTGGCATGATAAATGCTGCATGAGGAAGGGCACCAGATGCAGCCAGGGATTGTGCTGTCACCAGTGGAGGGCCTGCAGTGGAACAACCACTTTCAGCCACTGAGGAATTCCTGGTGAACCTAGGTACACATGACAGTTCCCAGTCATCCATCACACCATACATCGTGGAGATGGGTGCCACAGTTTTCACAGCAGAGCAGTGTGCAGCTAAGCTTACTGTGATCAGCACTGCAATGCTGTAGCAGTCAGTGTGTCAGGCTGTAGATACTTTTATGTGGGTGTCAGGTCTTTGTTCTTTGAGGGGGTTAACCTCAGTTATACACTCATACTCAGATTGTGACCAATACAACAAGTAACACAGAAGCTACTGTACATGTGAGCTATACAAACGTATTACCTTGTTGTGCTGCAACATGTGGTGGTACTGACATTACCCCACCCTCAACTTTTTACAGATCTGTCGGGTATTGCCCAATGCTGTGGTCCTACTCCTTGTAAGCATGACACTTGTTTTGTTAAGGAACAATTATATTCTAGCTTGGTTAAGGGCCAGAATAATGCCCTATGTAAACATAACTATGTGTGAAAACAGTGTAGGATGTTTTTAAATTCCAGTCTGGAACAGGTACCTAAGGTTTCTAGAAGGAGTAGTCACAGGAGTGTAGTTCAACAAACAGATAAGACACCTGGTCTAAATGAGGCAAGGAATCTAAAATACCTTTTAAAATACAGCAGGTTGAAGGTAAATAATTTAGGCAGTGAAATGTGTATTTACATATATTTGTTAAGAGAGTAGTACTGAGTTTTTATGTGTTGTTTTTTCAAGTATAGTGTCATACTGATTAATTAAAAGGTAAATATTACCGGTCATGTTTTGATTTACTTCAAGTGATTGTTACAAAGGTCCTGAGCTGAATTTGTATTTTGTTTTGAGGAAGTGTTTTGTGGATGACAGCAGAGAAGAAAGTTGTCTGACCACTAATCCTGTTGTGGGTCTTCATTGTTATGAGTCTTGGAGGCTTTTTTACACAATAGTGCAGTGCGAATGTACTGCTTTTTTCTTTTGTATTGCAGGTGACCATGGGGGTTGGTGTCTGTCCCCTACACAATCTGATGTCAGTATCTCTTCAGACTCTGATGATGATGATGGTGCCACAGTGAGGCATAGGTGGGGGTGTTGGGGGCTGAATCTGTCCCAAAGGTAGACATCCCCCTTCTGCCCCCATTGTCGCTGTGCACAGTCTGTATGCTCACACATACCCCATCCCCAGAGGCCACAGATATTGAACATTCAGAGGGTGGGGACATTGAACAGGAAAGTGTGACAACTATGGCTCCAGTGAGTATAGACAATGTCCATAGTGAGACAGCTGGTGAGGTCCCACACAGACAGATTGACAGGGGTGCGTGTAGGAGGCCTGCTGTCCATCCACCACCTGTTGCAGGTGTCACATCACAGGTCACTTGGTGCATGTTTTGGGCCATCTTGGAGGCACAGGCACATTCTGAATGGAACACCAGATGTGTGCTTAGGGTTATGAAAGCAGCACAGTCTGATATCCGTGACTACCTGAACCACATTAGGGACACCGTGGATTGGTTCATTGATGCAGTAGAGAGATGGTGGGCTGACACAGTGTCTGTCTTGGACCACACATTGTCTGTGCTGGAATGTGTGGCTGGAGTTTAGCGTTAGACCTATAGATGCAGGTCAGCAACCCCATCTGCTGAGAGTCCACGTGGCCATGCACACTCATGCTCCCATAGTGACAATACATCTAGTGCTACAAAGAGGAGCATGTTATCCACACCTTGACATGGCAGGTCATGGGCTCATGGTCCTGGGCATTGCCATGGGGGACACAAGCCCAACAGGCAGCAGTCATTGTCAGGTACTAGCACCACTTCTGACCTTGGGCATGGAGGTGCCAGAGCAACTCCTGGCAGAGCCAGTTCACGTGTTCTTGGCTGGAGACGGTGAATTGTCAACTCTACCATGTATGGTCCAAAGCTGCCCAACATACACATGTGTAGGGCTAGCACTTAGCTTGACTGTGTACATGCACACACATTCACACACCACTGTCAAATGCTGGTCACCTACAGACACACACTGCACCTCTTCCATGGTTCATCTTACATGCTCCCCTCCTGACTCACACACATGCTGTCTACCATTTGAGCCAGCCTAGGCCTCCTGCACCCCCACACAACACCCTGTGCAAGTGATGATACCTGTGCCACATCTGTCATCCTAGACATCAATGCAGGGAATAAAGCTATGTGTCTGATGCACAGGGTGATTATATTAGTTAACATATAGTTGTGTAATGCAGTGTTGGTTCACCATGCCACTTGTAATGGTTACTGACAGATACTGTATGCTGGCATTTGTCATAAGTACACCACATACATTTGTGTACCTTATGTTGTATGATGTTGTATTGGCTGTATAGCATAGTAGATGGATGACTCACTGTAAGGACATTAACCTAGTATGTTACATTAGTACTACATGCTTGTGGGAGAGATTTGTCTAGCAGACTGACATACACCCTTGGAATAAAACCCTGACACACAGCACATCAGTGCACCTCAGCACATGCCATCTGTCTGATTGGCTGGCTGATTGTCACCTCAACACAGGGCATCTGCCTGTGTCCCTCTTGGACTGGAGCAATATGTGCTAATCCTGTAACTACGGGTATGATGATGTCTGTGATTGTGAGGGCTGTATGGCCATTATTCTAGTTCATTTCAAACATCCTATGGTTCCATAACATGATGTACAATGCTCTAACAGGCTTACACACAAACATGGCTATGTTGAGTCTAGCACCACTTCCAATCACTGTTTACAGAACATGCCAAGGCACACATGTATTGCAAGTTGTCTATCTATAGATGTGAACACTTACCTATGTAATGGTACATACTATAGTTCACAGTATTTGTTGCATGCAATGCACCTCATGTTTGCTAGTACTATCAGTTTAGGAAATATGCTCGATGGCATAAGCAGGCCTTGCTGTGGTTAGTCCTTTGGGGGTGCCACATCACCCTCTACAAATAAAATACTGTAAAACCCTACCTATGTCTAGGTTACCAAGGTTATGCCATATGGATATATACACATACAGCAAGTGGGCTGCAGTGAGATTAGAACCCCTACCTATCTAGTCTTATACACTATAGTTCACAGTACTTATTGCATGTGTCATGGCTTACATGAGATGTTACCCACTCAGCTGGTAGTCTTAAGGTCTAGTTCAATTCAAACATCCTATGGTTTCATAACATAATGTACAATGCTCTAACAGGCTTACACACAAACATGGCTATGCTGAGGCTAGCACCACATCCAATTACTGCTTACAGGACATGCCAAGGGACACACCTATTGCAAGTTGGCTGTTCTGCAGATGTGAACACTTACCTATGTAATGATGCACACTACAGTTCACATTACATGTTGTACGCAACACACCTCATGTCTGCTAGCAGTGAGATAACTGTTTTTATCCTAGCTATGTGTGTACAGTTACCAGTATGGCCATATGTGGCTGCTTGCAGTTACATAGGTGAACCCGTGGGCAGGGACAATGTGCCCTGTCCATATGTGCATTGACAACATTATACATTACCCCACCTGCTCACCTTGTCTGTCTATGCGGTGACATCCAATAGGCACAGTATCTGTAGGTAAGTGGATTATGTACTGTTGTGCCCTTAGTTTGGATCCTTTGAACAACATTATGGCTGTGTGATAGTGCAGATTTACTCACCATTATTTAGGTATGTCAGACAATACAGACATCCACACACATATTTCTGTATATAACAGTATATAAATAGTTGAAGTATATAAATGTAGATGTGTGTGTATGCTATGTACAGTGGATTTAAAAAGTGTACATACCCCTGTTAAAATGCCAGGTTTTTGTGATATAAAAAATGAGACCACAATAAATCATTTCAAAACTTTTCCCACCTTTAATGTGACCTATAACCTGTACAATTCAATTGAAAAACAAACAAATCTGTTAGGGGAAAAAAAATATAAAAAATAAAAAAATGTACAATAAGTTGGTTGGATAAGTGTGCGCACCCTTAAACTAATACTTTGTTGAAGCAACTTTTGATTTAATTACAACATTCAGTCTTCTTGGGTAGGAGTCTTTCAGCATACTTTATAGTGCTCTGTTGTAGGTGCTGCCTGCGTGATTGGCTACATCATTTAATGACCCGAGTTTAAGTTAAACAAGGGTCAAAACTAATTAATACATCACTGCTTTTTAGATACTCTCAGCAATGTGGTACACAGCACAAACATGCACCCTGTAGGTAAACAAAGCTTAGCAGTCAGTGAACACCCCCCCCCAGACTTCCATGCTCAGCACAGCTGCACCATGCAAACATGTGAAAACACATGCCTTGTAGGTAAACAAAGCTTAGAATTCAGTGCACCCTCCCAGACTTCCATGCTCAGCAGAGTGGCGTGCCACGAAAACAGGTGCAGCTAAGCTCCAATCATCTTAGTAGTTAGTGGACAAATACTCTCCTGATGTCAGCTACCTTCTGTATAGACACCAACATGGTTCTCTGCCTAGACAGAGGGGATATGCGGACACAATTATCACATTATGGTATTCAATAACACCACCGCATTTGCATAGGTATCAGTGCTCACAACCTGGAAACTAGACACTTCCAAGCCCTACCACACTAGCAACAGCATCAATGCACCATTGTAGATACTCCATGCAGGGTCCTGTAATACATTTTTGTCTCATAATATTAATTTTATTTCCATTTTTTAAATTTTTTTAAGGAATGTTTGTGCACTGCGGCGTATAAACATGCCCAGATTATTAAAAAAAAATATTTTAACATTTTCTGTAACTTTTGACACACACACACACACACACACACACACACACACACACACACACACACACACACACACACACACACACACACAATATTTGCTCTCATATCTGTGTGTGGTATGCCATTTCTTTCCATCTATCTACATTTTTATAGCCTCTTTTGTCTGTCTACATTCCTGCACATGGAATTTTTCTATGTACACTATGGACACTGACACGAGGTCTGCGGGGCTACCTATCTGCTTGCTGGATTGCTCTACCTACCTCATTTGCTTGAGATTCACCTGTTTATGAGGTGATTTACATGCCACAGAACATCCCGTGTTGGCATGTGCATGCACACTACCTAGCAGTGCTTACTGGATCACAAACCCGCTTACTTTCATGTAATCAGCGTGGCACAATGCCTACACACTAAAAAAGACTGTGTAGGCTTTATTAAATTCTCCGCACTGCTTTCCTTGTCTTTACTTCTTATCCTGTGTGCACCTCATATGGTTATAATAATGGAGCTGTGTTTGTTTCATCCATGTTTTTCAGGCATCATTATTTGTTTAAACATCACAAGACCAAGTGACTTGTTTCCAGAAGTTTGGTTTAGTATAAGTACTTTCCACCCCTGTACTTCTGCTTAACATAGTCTGCAAAGTATTACTACCCCACGTTTTGACATCCTTCTTTGAGGAGAGTCTGCAAAGCCATTAATTTGCCCATTGCAAAATGTTCCAGTGCCATATAGACAAACTCTGGAGTTTGCAGGGGAATGATACTTTGATAGAGATGTATATTTCAGGCACATTGACTACATTTGACATTAATAAGAGCCACTAAATCCCCTTATAAATCCTATGGGAAGCATATAAAAAGTAACTATATGGTATCACTGATCACAGTACTTCTTCTGCTGATCTCCACTGTAGTGACAAGTGAAATGTGCTCAAGTGCTACACTTTGGCAGTAGTGCTGGGGGTTGTCTATCCTTGCACTAACCATTGTCTGACACATTCCTCTCCACTTACTGCTCCATTACCTAGGTAACAATGTCCCTTTGCTGAAAGGGTTTATGTTCTATTTGAGGGTATGTGTTTTCAACATATATATTCTTGCAGGGGAAAAAGGGCTACTGGAAGACCTTGCAATATACATGTCAGTGCACTGACACTACAATTCAGCATGGGGGGAGGTAAGAGGTGTTGCACACCTAAGTGTGCCATCCTTTGAATGAGATGTTAAACTGAGGCCCCATCTGCCTGAGTTGGTGGGAGCTCAGGTGGATGTAAAAGATTCCATGACACATGTGACTTCCCCTCTTTCGGCTAGTAATCAGGGAGCCTGAATCCTCACCACTGACACTGGAGAGGGACATTCACTTGGAACAAAAATAGATACACACAGTACTTCCAGATGCATCTCTCTGCATCAAGCACAATTTCCCTTAAGAGCACACAGGAAACACAGTCAGGGGTCTGGATTTCTCTCTCTCTCTCTCTCTCTCTCTCTCTCCAGGTCCCCAGTAAGACTCCCCACTAATAAAGCTGTAGAGTTGAGTCGTCAGCTGAGTGTCCAAGCCAAGTTCTCCACCTCTCTCTCTCGCTCTCTCTCTCTGTGAAACCAGTGCTCTGTGTCCCTGTTCCAAGCAGTTGACACACTCACTCTTTGAGATTTGATTTTCCAAGCAGCTGATACACATGCTCTTTGAGATTTGATTTTCACACACACACACACACACACACACACACACACACACACACACACACACACACACACACACACACACACACACACACACACACAGGAAAGGCTGGCACAGATTTACTAGCTATGCCCCCTTTTGCCACCAGATACTCCAAAGCCAAGTGCTCTAAAGCTCTTACAAGTGAAATTAAAATATTAATACAAATGGTAGTGTTTGACCAATACAGTAAGATTTTCAGGAGTGGCCACAGAGTCACCTAATAGATATAAGTACTCTCAAAGATTAAACTATTCTCTAAAGCACAAGCCACAATGAAACATTTAAATATATTCAATAATGAATAATAAAAGGACATGAAAATACTAAATATTTATTTATAATAAACACCAGTGTTTCATTCAAAGGAAATATTAAAATAACATAGATAACTAGATTCACACAGATACAGAAAAACAGTACTTAACTAATCTCACTATATTTTCCTCACTGATCTAAAGAATTACTATTCCCTGGTCACTTACTAGAGCAAGGTAAGATGAATTGGGAGAAAGATTCTTCTTTGTCATGTTACAAATACAGACTGCCATGAGACTTCTCTCTCAACTGGTATTAAAACATCATTTTTGCCCTAGATTACAGAATGACATCACATACATCTGGTCATTTGACTTCTGGTTCCCATGCTACCGCCCATTGCTAGTAACTGAACCAGAACTTAGCACATATGTGTTACCATACACACAGATAGAGCTTTACTGAGATGTGGTATAGCATCTGGAAGCCATAAAACCATAAAACACTTCCACTCTTCCTACAGGAGCTAATAAACCATTATCAGGCACATACATTTATTCTCTGGCTGCAATCAGAACTGCAAGAAACAATCTTTATAGCCTAAACCTAGTAATTTAATTTCTTACTATTTTTCAAAGTTAGCTGGAGTGAGATTAACATCTTCTCTTCCAGTATCCTCTGTTAAAATATATACATTTAATCAGTTCCAATACAGTCAGGAGCTAGTGTTTGTACATTTTTTAACACAAACAGCTTTACAAATACATTTTTCAACACAAGCATCTGTACAAATCAGTTTGATATACAAATGACATATAATTCTTTACAAAATTCCAGCTAGCTGTGCTGGCATATGTTACACATCCACTGCCCTAGTTCCCCTGGCATAGCTGGCAATATCACACATCATCACAATGCCTATCAAAAAATGTAGGGAAAGTTCCCCAATGTCTTGGCCAAATTTCCCTTAGTAGTATAAATACCACCCCAGGTCTCCTCAGAAAAGAGGCTTCTAGTCTAGTGAGACTAACTTGGTCAACAAAGGATAAATTAATAAATAAATAGTGTTGGGCAGTAACATGTACTGGGTGAGGTATTATTATATATGTGCATTTTTCGATCTGACCACATGACACTGATGGGTCTCTCTCTGCATATTGGATCTTGTTTTGCCATTTGTAATATTTGCTGAAGGATGTGCATATACTGTGATACTTTTGCCCTATCAGAAAGGGCAGGGCATTTTCTGGTGGTCAGACCATATTACCACCAACTGTTCCTCCAAGAGACCTGAAGTCCTTCCCACACCTGATGTGCTGCTGATATGACTGAACCTTCTTCTCTGCACCACTGAGTGATTATTAAGTAGTCTGCTATTCAGTGATCCTCAGGCTAGGATTTCCCTAGTTTCAGTTGGAGCTCTCTATAATCTCCTTCAGTATTTACAAGCATTTAAGTAGTTGCCTTGGCTTATTGATTACTATGCCATCCAGATGTAGAGCATGACCACGTTACAGGTTTGCTGCCTTTACGATCAATGCTCCTTATTCAAGGTAACCAATTATTGTGCAGTGCACCAACTGTTTAGCCACTGGTTCTATCCCTTGCTGTGGAACATTGTAACCTCGCCCATGTCATTCACTGAGGCAGCCTCTGAGAATGTCGTCATACATGGCTCAAGGTGCTTGGACTCTTCCTGCAGTACCTTAATCCATTCCCCAGACAGGAAAATTACCAAAATGTGGACAGGTGGCATCTGTGTCACTTTCTTCATGATGTGCTCCATTTTCTTCACAGCCATCGTACCATATTGGCACCTACCTTAACTCTTCTCTTTCCATGTGATATCTGTCTTTGACAATAGAATCCACTGTCATGAGACACATGTTTTCTTATGTTTGGTCTCCTTTTCCCCTCTTGTTTGACGTCCGTGTGGAATTTTTCATCAATGCTTATTGCAAATACCATGTAGTCTATTTTACAGCTACTTGTTATTTATCAGATTAATGTATGTGACCGAAGGGTTTCATTTTCTCATATTACCTATTTGAACACAATAATAAAGCAGTCCACTTTAGTTTTTATACTGGGCATGAATACACTTACACTACTTTTGAGTTGGAGACAGCACAGTGACTAAACCACAATAATCTGCACGTCACAAATGTCCATCATTTCGCTGATCTCTATTGATAACATCTCCATATAGGAATTGCACACTTGTAGAACAACATATGAATTGTGAAGTGCCATCCTTCCAGTGAGCAGAACAATTCATCTGCTTCTCATTGTTTGTGGAAACCTCAGAGTTACCAGAGGCAATTCTGGATCTCCTTGAATGGCAAATTAGGTCCTCTGAATCATGATCAACAATATCTGAAAAAACAAACAGCCTTCTCTCTCAGTTCTGGGTGATGCATGCAAAAGTGGCAATATTTTCTGGAAGACAGATTGCTATAGTACTGGAATCTCAAAAAAATGAGATACCAGCTTACCAGAATCAGGTCAACTTTGATAAAAATATCAGTGTAGTGTAGCTGTAATATTTTAATAATTAATAAAGTAAAAAGCTGCAAAATAACACATTGCCTGGCTAAAAAGGTCAGTCAAGGCAGATTATAAATGTTAAGTGCATTGATAAAAATTCCTATCTCTATCAAAAGTGCAACTACCAATATAAATGTACATTTGACTAAAATTAATTACTTTAAAAAGGCAGATTAAACTAGTTATGAGAAGTAATCTTCAGAAAATAGTCAGTTTGTTACTGTGCTAAAACACAGCATAAAATCCTGTTCGCTAAAGGTAAACAGGCTGGAATGAAAGGTCACACACTGCATTCTGCTATACATTGCAGTAGAAATCCTTGAATATTTTGTTAGAAAAATATATATGTTAATATGGGCCTATATCAGTTCAGCGAAAAATCAGGTCAGCATATGGCATTGTTAGTGCACTTACATCAAACATGCCAGTCATTGAACTGTTCATATGGAGATTGCAGTACAGTGAGGACTGGAAAATTTGCTCTTTCCCCACTGTAGTGCAATCTCGGAGTTGGTATACATAATTAGTGAGGGCTTTGGGGGGCACAGCCCCCCAAGTGAGGGGAATTTGATGAACAGCATTTCCAATGAAATGCTGTCCATTGAAGTGATGGTTTGATGTAGTGTAGACTCACATAATTATATATATATATATATATATATATATATATATATATATATATATATATATATAAAGTGATCATCTATAATTTTCTGTCAGAAAGACATTTCTAAATCTTTACAAATTAATTTATATATAAATTATGGGTAATTGAAACAGTATGCATGCAAGGAACAGAGATGCATCCTGCTTCTGTGTTCTGTCTAAAAAATACACGACATAATGGAATTTGCAGACCACTTAAAAAAGAGTTTTATTGCATCAGCATGATATTGACATGATTCATTTACAATCAGCTGTTGTATCCTCTTTGTTAATGTTACAATCCATATCACATTTAACACTATATTGACGTCACAGGGATAGGTTCCTGACCCAGAGACTCCCCAGACTCTGGAATAGATTGCCCATGCATGTCAAGCAGAGTGCCTCTTTGGACTTCTTCAAGAGGAACCTTGACGATTGGATGGGAGAAAGGAAATTCACCCAATGGATCACGTCAGTCGCCCTGCTAGACAGGGGTCCAGGAAAGTAAATAATGTGGGAAGAAATAGCCAGGGAATTGTTATGGCTAGGCTTGTATAGGCCCTAGGGCTGATAGCCTAGGACCAACCTATGAACCTATGAACCTATGAACTTATTAATTTTGTGTTACTGTGTAGCTCAACCAGACAGATAATCTATTTTTTCTCATCAAGTACTAGTTCTTTTTCCTATAAATAAATGTAAAGATTGATGTGGGAAGCTGTAATTTATGGAAGAATATGTGAAGAATTGCATGTTAACAAAAGTTAAAATTTGGGGAAGTTTGATCCCACAGTTGTTAAAGCCAGAGGTTAGAGCTGAAAACTGAGTAATAGGAGTAACAGTCTTAGAGGCCTAACAGAGCAAGACACTAGGCCAGAGGAGGTACCTGAAGTTAGGCCTAGAAACAGGTACTTGTTAAGACCTACTAAACAATCTGAAGAAAAAAGTCTCAGGAAAGAGTCTGATGATAGAATTACTAAAATTAATTCTTCCACAAAGGGAATATGTTGGAGGTGTGAGCAAATGCACAATGCAGACTGGAATTACATTTTTTTCGACTGTGTTAAAATTAAGCCATTTTGGAATGGTATTAAATACTTTTTACAAGCTTTATTTAATGAATCGTTTAACTTATTTAAAGCTCTAGTATTATTAAATGTGTACAAAGGTCCTCATTTAAATGAATCAAATATGTATCTAGTATGGACAATAATTGCAATCTCAAGGAAGTATATAACAAGAAGATGGAATACAAACACATTACTGACTTTGGAAGACTTCTACAGCCTACTGAAGACCACAGCATTGTTGGAAATTAAAATTAAAGAATTAAGGATTCATCCTAAGCCATTTATTAACAATCCATGGAAAAAAAGTCTTATCATTGATTGACACTTTACAATAACTGAACAGATACACTCTGATAACTGGGTTGTTATACCTATAAAGTAATTGTATATATTGAGCTCTTAGTGTCAGGCTGATGTAAATAGTGTACATAGTTATTTAAGATGTTATATACAAATACTATGGAATTTATTCAACTGTATTTGAAAAAAAAAATTTTTTGAGGAAAAAAAAAAGAAAGAGTTTGATAATTTTTTCACAGGTGTGGAAATGCTTTCAAAATCTAAGAAAGATACCTTAAATAGGGGAACACCAGATTCCACATGGAAAGGGTTTCATGTTAAACCCTATTTTTTCCTGATTTGAGGTTTCTGAGTTAAGACAAGATACCATTACTGAAACAGAGGGAGATGAGAGTGATAACAGTTAACAATAATGAAGTGCCTGTACATTGTACAGAGGACAGGAAAACTCTGAAATGAATAACCCAGCATTCATGGAAACTATGTTGTAAGGACTATCACTCTGACTAAGGAGGGCTGTCCTAATGAGGAGCCAACTCTGTACATGTGATGCTACAAAACCAAGGTCATGTACAGATCCTGAGCAACAGCACTTGCAAGTCTTGGAGGAAAGTTTCCAGGTAGTGAAACAAGGATTTAAACTAAATACTAAAAAAGAAGTCAACTAATGAAGACTTATTTTTCTTTTTTTGGGGGGGGGGGGTAACAGTGTAGTGATAGTGTCAGCAGGATAGACGAGCATTAGTGAACACAAAAAACAACTGATTAGACAAGCACTTGCATAGAGTTAAGGCAAGCTCTGTGAATCTTTGGATTCTCAAGAGGATGAATATTAGATTATATAGATAGAACAAGACCCTTGACTAATATGCTCAAGGGGAACAAAAAGGGGGTGAGCAGCTCAATTTGAATGGTGAGACACTATCAGTCTTATCTAAGATCAAAGAGTTTATTTTTGCATCTGTTAGGTCACCAGGCATAAATGACTTTATTAATATAAAACCGTTTTTAAGCCTGGTATAGAGATTTTCATAAATGTATTGTCACACATGTATTTATATTATATTACATTATAAGCATTTATGTTTCTTTTAGCTCAAGTATTTATCAATTGTATATTTATATTATATTTATATAATATATAATTTTTAATTTTAATTTTAAGTATGAAGTAGGAATGTGTAATTGATATGTAACTAGAATATAGTGTGTGTATACATACGTTTAGTAGATGGTATTAGTAGTGTAACAACACACAGATTTTAAATGTTTTAGTATAGTTTTTTTATATATATATATATATATATATATGTAACTTTATCAAATGTGTTTAACAAGTATTGTTAGATAAGGAAGGACCACTTTAAATTTCAAAAAATTTCAAAAAGTTTTGGCGCCAAAATTGAGTATAAAAGTGAAATTGGAGAAAAAAATTGTAGTTCTGATGAAGTCTGCGTAAGACAGATGAAAGCGCTTAACTCTTGTCAATATTGAGTCCGTCCTGGATTAATTGTGTTGTATCATTCTATTCTTTCAATAAATTGTGACCTGTTCCAGCTGGGAAGTCGTTGTGCCGTCCTGTACCTTTGGTTGATTTACAAGAAAAAAGAAGAAATAGCTGCCAGTTCACCCAAAGGACTATTAATACCTCTGAACAATGTTATGAACATTTTAGTAATGATGCCTGCCATGCATTTAGAGAAGCTAAAATTAAGCATTGGTTAAAACAACTGTAGGAGATGATGTTTTAACAGCAGAATCAATATTTCCCTTTTACGGAGCAGGGAAAGTAATTTGGGGAAGCTCAGAAGTTAGCATGGCCACTAGAGGAATTAAGTAGTGTTACTTCTGAGTTGGTATATATTTGCTAGTAAATGTGGAACTTGTGCACTTGTGAGAAGGAATGTTATATTCCTGATAATGAACCTGAAATCAGGTGCCACTTCAGGCTAATTGAGGAAATTGCTCAAAAAGCACAGCTAGAGAAAGAAACATGTTTTTCTTGGCTGAGTGGTTCTGTCAGTGGCTGGAGATAAAAAAATAATGCAGCTTATATTGACCATAGTTGGCATTTTAGGTTGTGTGGGCCTAGTGATTATTGTCATCATGTGTAAAATGGAGCATGTAAGGCATCAAACAGTGGACTAAGTACATCAGGTCCAAAATACAGTGTGATTTATGAAGTGCACTGGACCTATAAAGTGTGATTACTGATAAAGACACCTACTAAGCAAGAACAACAAATATGGGTCTAGTTCTGAGATCTCAAAAAATGGGATACTAGCTTGCAAAATCATTCCTGAATAGCTGTAGGACACCTTTGATGTAAGTGCCAGTGTGGTGTAGTTGTAATATGTCAAGAACAACTAAAGAAGTAAAAAGCTGCCATCAAACACATTGGGCCAGATTCAGGAAGCCTCCGTGTAAGAGTTATAACTCTTACACGGAGGCTGCAGTTAAACTGTGTGATGTCAGCATGTCATGCATATGCATGAGGTGCATGAGGCATGCTGAATCACACTAGTAACTCGTACACGGTCCGTGTAAGAGAGTAGGGGGCGTGTCTGTAGGCTAAGCCCTGCAAGTGGACACGCCCCCGGAAGACTAGAATGGCTGAAAGTAAACAGCCACGAGAGAGGCCATGGAAATGTGAATAAACACACTACACAACACATGCCCCGATAGACCAGCAGTGTATAAAGTGAAGAGATGTTATAAAATTAAATTAAAACCTTTTTTTTTTTTTTAAACCCGTAAATGTTTGCTACTGTATTAGCCGTGTCGCTGGGTGTGCTACTAAGCGCAATCACAGTTAGCAGTCAGTGGAAAAGGATATAAAACTAAATATGCAAAGTAAGCCAAGAAGTAATAGCTTAGCGGTAGAGTTGCCGCCTAAGAGTAGGCAGGCAGGGTTCGAGCCCCACAACAACCTTTTTTTTTTTTTGTAAATAAGCACTAAAAGCCCCTGACAGTATTGTACAAATGTAAATGTATTCCCTTTTGTAAAATGGAATGAAATGGAGCATATATTCGAAGTAACACAATAATAAAAATAGTCAGAAATGTACTGATAGCTAAGCTGCTGTGAGACGGAGTGCCCGTAGCTGAGTAGTGTTTAAAAAGCTGCAAACTGCATGCCCGTTGCTAAGCACCGGTTTAATAGGCTGAAACCATTTGCAACTAGCTGTGCTTAGCTGAACATGTGTGTCACTAGCCAATTAAGGTTTATCCCAGCGCACACCGTTTGCGCGCCGCTCCCACAAGCTAACTGCCAGTGCGCATGCGTTACCTCTGCGCAAACCCC